>NW_008337147.1:195920-208315 GCF_000622305.1 Nannospalax galili | reverse complement strand
TCACTAGTTTTATGAATAAGTAATATATAAATAGCTAATTCTAAATATTTGAATTAGATATACATTTATTAATATATCTGAATTTGTTTTTAGCTCTAATTATTAGACTACAGTTGACCTTTGAAAGATAAGCTCAATATGAAAAACAAGTATTTTTTAATATTTTATTATATGTGTATGAGTGTATTTCTTGCATGAACGTAAGTGCATCCATGTCATGCAATGCCAGCAGAGGTCAGAAGAGGGCTTCAAATTCCCCAGAACTGGAGTTATGGACTGTTGTTAGCTGTCATGTGAGTGCTGGGAACCAAACCTGGTCTGCTACAAGAGTAACTGGTGCTATTAACTGCTGAGCCATCTCTCCAGTCCCATAAATAATATTCTTTAAGAAAGGAAAGCTGAAATGTATTCAATGATAGTGTGTTAGGATGTGGTCTATACTGGGTTGTTTTGATTATGAATAAACATTTCTTCATGAATGTGGGGGGCTTGCAGCTCCATCTATTTTGAAGGACTATTGACAGTTAATCTTGTTGGGTAGTGTGGGTGTGTCATTTTCTTCAGTGATGTTGCCACAGATAAATGGCTCTTCCTCTGGTAGATGACTTCCAGCCCTCATTAGGGTTAGAAATTCTAGTTGAATTTATTGGGTTACACAAATAATAACTTCAGCAACAGGGTAAGGGGATGAGAAAGGGGAATGGGGAGTAAAAGTCATTGAAATTCATTATGTAAGTGTATTAAACTGTCAAACAATAAAATGAACCTTATCTGGGAGAGATATTTCTTTCTGCCTCTTTGATTTTTTAATATGTATGCCTCTTTTTCAGTTCCTCTCCAAAGCTATAATGATTCTCCATCCATGTTCTTACACAGAGAGGCTTATGTCTTTTTTCTATATGCTCAAGGGATAATTGCATTGATACCTTTATACACAGGGACACAATCATACTTTTCCAAGACTTCACATCTGTAAGAGGCATTTTCTCACCTGTAAGTCTCTTTCTTTTCCTCACATTTCAACACATTAGTCTTTTCTTTTTGGAAGTGTGAATGCTATTTCCAGTTTTCTGTACCCCGGAGGGATGTAACATCCTTTTTAAAGCTGAAATGGATTTCCCAATCCTATCACTTAAATAGCTCTGGACATCCACTCAGAGCTATGACTAAGTTGGTAAGTCTATTGTATGACCAATTCAAAATAAAGAGAAGTAGAGCAGGACCTGACAAGACTCATTTCTATTATCCTGGGAGCTCAAAGGTGAAATATATATTGATAAATTGAAGCATCCTGTGGAACTCACTTTGGTTAGTTTGCTATCACATACTTTCCACCCCCAGGACCAGCTATTTCCTTGATAGTCACACATTTAGGAGCAATGCATTGGTCATGTTTTGTCCAGCCCAAATTAATTTTATTTATTTATTTTCATATGAAGAAGATCACATTATTATTTTACCAACAATGCTTAGAAAGATCATCTCAAATCTCTATTTGAAATATTAAAAGGCAGATATGGGGTATTATAAAAATGAGAGGAATGTTACAAAATTAAGAAAAAAATTACAGGGAGTTCTTATTTACCTTGAATCATTATTGGACAGAGAAATTGTCTGTGTTATTAATTTATTCTGCATTATCTTTCATTTACAAATAAAATTTAAAATGTCACTATATCTATGAATCGAAAGCCATGAGACAACCTTCACCGACTGGGGGAAAGTGTAAAGAATTAAGATGTGTAGTTTCTGATATAAAACTTCATTAGTGACCCTGTTCATCCATTAGATAATAAAGAAACAAGATTTGATGTAGGGAAAGTCTAATAAGAACTAATAAAATGAGAAAGTAATATAATGACCTGCCTTGAGTTCCCCACAATGACAGATTGTGATCTGGAAATGAAATCTGAAATCATCCCCTTTTCTCCCTAAATTGCTTTCTGTCAGAGTATTTTATCACAGCAGCAGAACTGCAACTAAATCATTATGTTAACTTTGTATAGAAAAGTAAAAAGAATATATTTAAAATTTTTCTCCATTTCTGAAATTTTCAAAAATGTATACAAAGAAAAATGATTTTATCTACCCCACTGTTTCCTGTCCAATTCTACCCAAGACGCTAAGACTGTGGCTTCCTTCAAGTCAGCACATCATCCCTATTACCCCCTCATCTTTCACACTTTGAGGAAGCCAATTTCCATGTTGGAGAAGTCATGTAGGAAGAGCCAGAGGGTAAATGCTTAAAATTAGTCCCATAAGAAAACAAGGAACACAATCTCACAAGCCATGAAGGTCTGATGATTCCTTCCTAAACTATGTGAGCTAAGAAACAGAGAGTTAAAATGCCAGCTGTGGGTTGTATATAGAAGATCCTAAGGTACCATAATGAATTAATATATACCAAGAAGGACTGGAGGGATGGATCAGCAATTAAGAGCACTTGTCTGGCTGAGGACCTGGGTTCTGTTCCCATATGGCAACTGACAACTCCAATTCCAAGTAATTCAATATCCATTTTGGCTTCTAGGGGTATCTAGAATTCATACACACATTTTAACTACTTAGTGGGATATTGTGGTCGCTGGCTGTGGCTGCTCTCCTCCAGCTATGGCCACTCTCCTGCTCTCTTAGTTCCTCTGATCAGTTGTCCGATCCGGACCACAGGGCTGGTGAGGAGTCAGCGCCAGCGACACTGCATTCAGTCGCAGGAGACCAGGTTCAGTGACACAGATCTGCTTTATTGCAGGAAAGTATGGGCTTATATAAAGGTAATAGTCCAATCATAACACAGCATATGGGATCCCTTATTAGCACGTCAGACTAGTATCCTATTACAATCTAGCAGGCCAGATGCCCTATTAGCATGAAAAGTTTCAGTTTCTCTAAGTTTAGGGTTCCTGGAAGCCATGTGACTTACATAGTTTTCTCTCTGAGAAGAAATAGGAAGCACTGCATTCCAGCATGATAGATATGTAAGGCAAAAGGCAAAATCAGTCACAAGATTTTCCACAACAGGATATAACATATGTAATGTTTAAATTTCTATGGGGAAAGAAAATGGAGAGAATGTTAGTTATCAATTTCTATTCATATTCAGTTTTAAAATTAGCTTTTGGCATGCTTTGGCATGCTTTTCCATATACTTTTACTGTGTCTAGTAAATAGTCTATAAAATTCTTGTCTTCTAGTATAAGAAGAATTTTAGAGAATGAGAATGAAATATTAAATAATTTTATATTTTTCATAAATGATTTCTCAAATTATAATCTGCAAAATTATCAAAGAACAAATAAGACTCAAAGAATATGAAGCTAAAGCCTCTTCATATTCTAGTAATTTATATTAAATCTATAACAAAAATATTTAACAACATAGAAATTTATAGACAAATAGAATGAGTGTTAGAGTGCTTTCACTAAAGCTTAGGAATGAGGCTTAAGAATGCAAATATTCAGTAGAATATCTCTGTTTTAAGAATTACTTCCATGATAGTTAAATTGTGTCAACCTAAAATGTAGCAGGATTCTAACACAATTGCATTATAATAGTCATTTGAACTTTAGAATCTACTGTTTGCACTTGTATGTTTCATAGTTTCAAAAAGGGCTTATGAAATTGTAACATCTTATGCTCCTGCAATGCAAGCTTGGGTCATGCTCATTCTGATCTCCTGAATCAGAGGTACATAGTCATTTGATGGTATTCATTTGATTTGATAGTGACTGATTCACAAATACACCAATGGTATCATTATAATTCTTCAAAACCAAATGTTTATTATAAAAACAGTATTGAAATACAATGAACTCACATGTTTAAAACATTAAAATAATTCCCTTATGAAATGTATTACATGAAATTAAATTTTGCAATCATAGTTTATAAATTAGAATATAAGTATGTAAACTAGATGAGATATATGCAAAACTATTAGTAAGATTTAGTCAAACTTCATGCAGATTGTCATTTTTGGACTACTGGAGAGTGTTTTAATGATTTGTAAAATAGGGCACTCTTTTACACTGGATATAACAATAATAAGAATATTTTTGATGAGAAAATGATAAACAATGTAACTACAATTCTTTTTCTAAAGTTAATGAGATGAATTTCAAATAATAAGGGCTCATCTAGAACATTATTTCATCTACTTAAAGGAGATGATTGAAAATGTCCATTATGAATATCACTTAATTCCCAACTGAAGTTGAAAAAAATATCCTTTCTCAATCAGATACTAAAGCCCCATGCAAAAAATCAAGGAAATGCATATACTAATTTAATTTTGTAGTCTTATAAACTATTCTCAGTTTCTGATTCTTTCAAGGTGATATAAATGGCTTATTTCAAATGAATGAGAGCTTGATATTTTTAATTAACTAGGGTTTTTTCTGTATTTGTTACTCTTTATTGCTGTGCAAAAATACTGTGACCAAGGGAGCTAATAAAAAAATAATTTATTACCTCCATCAGTGTAGCGGCTCTGATCTCAACAGACCTCCAGAAAGTGCCAAGTTCTGGACTCGCTCTGGCAGAGGGCCTAAGAACACAGGGGACTGTATAAGAGCCCCCAGATCTTGCCTCCACGTGTTGGTCCTTTTAATAAGATGATGCTATACAGCAGTCACTTCTGCGTGAAATAACTACCGTCATGAAGACTTCAGCTGAGGCTGATTGCTAAACATCTTCACAACTGGGCTTGTTGACTCTTGTACTCATTCATTAAATGAGGGCCAAGCAGGGTCATTGGACCCTCACTAAAGTATCCAGCCACTCTTCCCAGCCAACTGTATGCAATTTGGCCCTAATCACCCATGGCCTCCTGGATTTCGGGAGGGCTAAAGTTTTCAATCTGGGGAAGGCTAGGAAGAGAAGGCATGACCCATGCTGGGTAAGCGCTTTCCAATGTGCATACCCTCAGGTCATACATGCACCTCAGCAACCCCTCAGTTATCTTGAAGCCTTTGAGAGGGAACTGACACTGATTCTAACCACTCCAACAGCTATCAAAATATCTGAAAGCAAATACTAAATCCATCACTCTAGAGTCCAGCCTTGGAAGACAAAAGAAAAATGAGGAAGAACCCAACAGAGGGTTGCTTTTGGAAGCACTTGTCAAGAAATTCCAATGGAGTTTCAAATGAGCATATGAATATTGTCCTGTTCTGACTTTTTTCTACTTCCCTGTCTAGAACTTGTAATGCTAATTACTCTTGCCTTTACTTCTCCTTCACATTTCCTAGTCATGATTCAAGGACTTTCTTTCCCTCCTAGAGATAAGAGTTATGCCATTTGGGAGTCTTTTAGATAGACCCACTGAAGGGGTACTCCAACTGCCTCACCCTGTGTCCCTGTTCAGCATGGAAGGGGCCAGAACCATCTATGTCCCAATTCCTTATCAGTACTTGCCTTAGCTTTGCTTGATGATGGACTTTGCTGTAATCCAAATAAACCCTTTCCTCTTCAAGTTGATTTTGGTCAGTGTTTTTAATCACAGCAATAGAGAATCAAACTAAGATACTCCAATAATTTGTCTTTTTTTTATTGTTGTTTTGCCAGAATTTTGGCAAAGTATCTTAACCACATTAAACCTTTTACAAATGCTTCTTTAGTTAATTTTTTGAGAATAAAAATGGGAGGAGTTGGAGGGGAAGGAGTGGGCATGGATTTGATCAAAACACCTTATATGCATGTATGAAATTCTCAATAAATTATTTTAAAAAAAGAATTTATTTAATCTATGGTCCCAGGAGTAAGATTCCATACTCGTGACAAAGGGGCATGGAGCAGAAAGTCAAGTGATCACATGTTGAAAGCAAGCAGAGGCTGGAAACTGGTAAGGCTTAAGAATTCTTAAAATCTCTCTGCAATGATGTGATTCCTCTAGCATGGCCATATTTTAAAGGTTCTTTGACCCTCCTCAAACAGTGCAACACACTGGGAACCAAATGTCCAAATAAATGGAACCTGTAGGGAACACTCATTCAAACCACCACAAAACTCACAGTGATTTAATTTTATAGACTTTTGTTGTTATTGTTGTTGTTGTTTGTTGTTTTTGTGACAGTGTCCCCCATTAGCTCCAGCTGGCCTGGAACTCACTACGTAGACAAGGCTTGCCTCGAACTCACAGAGATCTGCATACCTCTGCCTTCTGAATGTTGGGATTAAAGGAATGTGCCACCATGCCAGCGACTTTATAGACTTTTAACACTATTTTATATATTATTTTTAGTTTTTAGGTGTATGACTGTATTGCGTGCATGTATGCAAGTGCACCCAGTCATGCAATACCCAAGGAGGTCAGAAGAGGGCATCAGGTTCCCTGGAACTAGATTTAGGGATAGTTTTTAGCTACCTGTGAGTGCTGGGTTCTGAACTCTGATCATCCACAAGAGCAGCCAGTGCAATTAACCGCCGAGAAATCTCTCCCGTGCCTTGTTTTATAATTTTGTAAGCTATTCTCAGGTTCTGATTCTTTCAAGATAACTTAAATGGCTTCTTTATTTCAAGTGAATAAAGACTTGTTATATTGAATCGACTAGTATTTTTAAAGTTCTTTGAGTCCACTCCAGGATTCTATGGGCATTTGGAGTGATTATCTAGCATAGCACCTTGTGGAAATTAGCATCCTCCAGTTCCCATGTACTAAAGGTGTGCTTCTCTATATATGGTGTCACCTGGTAGTGAATGTGGACAAACACTGGACCTAATGTCAGAAGTTATATCATTGGAGGTAAAATGAATACGAATTGTGGTGCCCTATTCTCTTGTCCTATCTTCTACATCCTTACTTTTGCATGAACAATTTACCAGCACTGCCACCAAGATGTGCTTCCTAGACAGTCATGAAGGCATTTGGGCTCAACAAAGCCTGGGACTAAACTTCCAAAATTGTGAACCAAGATAATTCTCTTTATACACTGATTATCTCGGGCATTCGTTACAGGCAAAATTAACTAACACTCATACTGTATATTCAGTTTTTCTAGCATTAACATGATGGTATCCATTGTTCTATGCATTTATACATTCATCGATGCTTTGCTTCATCTGTGTTAATAGTCCTGTCCTCACAGATTTTTGTCTCAGCTCTGCATTCTTTTCAATAGATTTAGATTGTAACAATTTTTCTTTTGAAATTCTTATATTTCATGTATGACCTATGCTGGGATGCTTAAACAAACAACATTTTTTCTCCCTTCATAAGAATTCACTCTTTATACAAAATTCTCATAGAGAAATATTCCCCAACATTATCCACCAGCAAAAACCTTACCCATATTTACTGCCATTGTCTCTATTTGGCTTTTCTTCATCCTCGGGTAGAATTTTTTTCATTTTTTAGATTGTTCAATATATTTTCATCATTAGCAAGAACTTTATTCATACTTCCTTACACTGTATGTGTTATAAAATTCAGTTACCTATTAATTTTCTGAATAAGCGAATCATTTATAATTCATAACAATTTTCAGTTTTCAGCACATACTGGGGCATATAAAATAGATGTGAAAATAAAATTAGATATTTCCCAAGTGATTAAACTCTATCAACATCGTTCTTCAGAATAAAATGAATGAATATCAAAATCTTCAAAAAATGTTCCAAGATATTATTGAGTCAGAACTGAATTGAGAGAGAAAGCTTCGTGAACTGAATTTCAAAACTCTCTTTTCATTAAAAATAAATTTGTAGAAATAAATAAAAATAATGTATAATTTTTCTAAATCGACAGATCAAACATTTATTTTTTATAGAGACATAGAAGTTCTGAGTCTTTAAAGAAGGATGATGCTTCCATCCCATATAATCTCAAAAGAGAAAGAAAAAGTTTTATGGGACAAATTACAAGTGAGAGATGAAAATGCCTGTGTTATTCTGTGTTATAATTTCTTGGAATATGTTTTTTGTCATTTAGGTGGGGACCTGCCTGAAAGAGATGCACCAAATGCCCTTACAGACCTATCTTCCCTGTTTTTCCCCCATACGAGCTAGTGTACACCTGCTGCTAAGTCACAAAATATCAGCTTCTATCATGTATGGTAGCATTCTTTAGTACCATGTTTTAAAAACTTACAACTACATATTCAGATGACCAATAAGTATTCACTGAAGAAATAATAAAGTCAGTGGAAACAATAAAAATATGAGAAATAATGCTATTGAGTCTTTGATAAAGGATATATTTGAATACATAAAATACAATATTATTTAAAGACAGAAGCAACCAAAATATGGACGGACTCTTTGAAATAAATATTTGTATTAACACTACAGAGATAAGCCACTTATAATAAACAATCCATTTCCTTATCATTGGAAAGGAAACTTACTTATTAAACCAATAATAAAGTTTGTTTCTTTACTTTTCTACATATGAAGTTTTAAAGAATGATGGATTTTACCTTCTACCTATATCCAAGGAAAAATCTTCCATGACTGATTCATAAGTTATGCTCTGATGAATGAGAATCTTGTATTTAGCTGCTTCCATGAAATAACAATTAAATTGTTTCATTTTCTTCCTCAAAATTTAAATTGGTTGGCAAGTGTTGTATCTTTTGACTTACTTTCCAGGCAACTTTTTCCTTTGCACTCATACTAAAACACAAGAAGTTACTTAATTAAATATACATTCACAGAAACTAGAGATCTTAAAAGTTGAATTTTTCCTCCCAAATCACATAAGAAATCAGGGGAAACATTGATTAATTCTCACATTTTTCCATATAATTAGCTAAATTTATGATTTATTATTTTCACATAGCTGATCTTCCATCTTTCCTTCTGAAATCTTCCCTATGGAATCATAAGTTTTCCTGACATGACATCCATTGGAAAAAGGAGTGTGCAAATGATCAGAAATAAGCGAAAGGTCAGTCATTGTCACTTAGCTTTAATTTGAAACAATGTGGAAAGTTAGGATGTACATATCATAGTAAAATAGTTAACACATTGATGTAACAAGAACTATGCCCTTTGACTGTCTTATTGATCACCTCCTATACCTATGGAGCTATTTCTCCTACTCTCTGATCAGCATAAAAATTGATGGAAGTTACAGACAGCTCATATTTCTCAAGAAAACACAGAAATCGTTTCAGATATGGAATTTCAAACTTCATTAATTAGTGAAACTATGCAATTTGTAAAATTAAAAATTTCAAGAAACAACTGAATTGTTATGAACATTTCTTTAAATTCATCCTTAAATTTTGTTTTTGTTTTATAAACAGCTGTATTTATCAAGACTTTGAAAACTTTTGTCAACAAATCCACAGTGCTCAAGTTTTAATTAGGATTTCATCTCAAAGTGTGGTTGAAGGAAATCTGTAAAGAAGACAATATACCTTAATTTGTATTTTGTTTGTGTAATTCAGAATGGGCTGGAAAATAAGCAGCATTTCCACACTGTAAAAGAGAAAATTATATGAGAAACTGTCTAGAATCAGGGTGACATAACTTTTGTATTTGTCAACCATGTGTCTTACATATATATATATATATATATATGTATACAATGATAATATATCAAATAATAACTTTTCTCTATGACATTGAATATAGAGTCAACAATTGTCCATAACTGATGGATCATTTAATAGTTGTAGGTAGGCCAATGTTGTCTTCTAAAAAGAATACTTCGCAGTATCTTAATCCAAAACAGTCTATTAAAAGCGATATATTATTATATTTTTGTAAATGGTAAATGGACTCAATAAATATAAATGTATAAATAAGGAAAGTCTTCAAAATGTTATTCATATCTATTATGAGATTGTCAAATTAGAGAATGAGGGATGATTTGTTCTTTTAAGTCCCTGCAGCTGTTGGTATGCAAATTCCACCTAATACCTCAGAACAAGGTATAGAGGTACTAATGAAATTTAGGAAAGGATTACATAACTATAACCTCATTAGCAAACATTAATTTTGAATTAGACATGGAGCATAATTTCAAGTAATGGAAATATATGATGCTAAGTGTAAGAGAAAGGAACGACAATATATAATTTTTTATTTTGCCTCAATGTATTTCTCTTTTAATCAATAATAAAATCACTACAATTCACATGATACATCCAAGTGATCTTGTTTCCATACATTTTAATTCACAAATGAATTATAAATGTTATGCTATTACAGATAAAGAAGCAGAATCATGTCAAATTATTAACAGGATTATATTTATACTCTATGAAGAACTTGAAAAATTGAACTCCAGGAAAAAAATTAAAAACAAAGAAAAATAGGGGCTAGAGAGATGGCTCAGCAGTTAAGAGCACTGGCTGCTCTTGGAGAGGACCTGGGTTCGATTCCCAGCACCCACATGGTGGCTACGAACCGCCTTTATCTCCAGTTCCAGAGGAATCTAAAGGCCTCTTCTGACCTCTGATATATATTGTAAACCAAGCTCAAGTTTATTTTTTCACCTCATTTTTCCACTGAATTTGGAACTTCTTGAGAGGTTATAGGTTTAGTAAAAGAGAAAGTAGTATAACAGAAGTGGGGACAATGGGCAAATGTGCCTTTTTCCATGGGAAGTGCTTGTGTTTCCAGGGCCTATTCAAATAAAAAAAATGTATTTACCACTTCCATGGGATGATGGAAAGCCTCTATGGGTGCTAAATGTATGCCTTGATAGGTCAGATAATACCTTTTTCTTGATGGGCATCATACAGCACATGGTAAATTGGTTACAAAGACATTTAAGGAAGAGATATGTGAATAGTAATCTCTGAATATAATGCCTATAAAATACAAAGGCAATATAGAGAGTGAAATTTCACACTGGTACTCAGTAGGGAGTACTTAGCTCATTGAAATTTATATTAAAGGACTTAGTATGGCTAATTCATGCATATGTGATATTTGAAAACTCCTAATGAGGATTGCAAATATGAATTGCAAAGTAAAGGGTCTATTGATCAATCACTAGCACTTCTGTTGAGTTTGGGTACATTTTATTGTGAATAGGCAACTGGAGCTGTGTAAGAGTACTGACAAAGATATATATTATTCAGAAGTCAACATTCTAAAAAAATATAAGAATATGGACTTTTCAGCGTAACTCATCCACTGAATAACATCTCTATGAATAGGTCTAATAATAAAAAACAAATATAATGAGTTTTCAAATTCTCATCTGATACTCAGGTAATGATTTTCGACAAGTCACTTTTAAAAATTAAATGGAACTTAACACTTATTTATGAAAGGCATTCTGGAAATGAGTAATGGAATGACAGAACATGATGCCTATTCTTTGTACATCTTTAGTGTATCTAGTGCTCTATAGACTTAAATATTTGTTCAGTTTTTTATATTTTCCTAAGTAACTAATTATTTTAATTTTAACATGAGTGGCATAATTAAAAAATGACAATTATCTGTGAAACCAATTACCTCAAAAAATAAATCAAATTCTTATATAAAAAGAAGCACCAACATGAAAGTCATATTAAAGGAGTCTATACTTGATCTTTGAACAAAAAATGAAATGCGATGTAGACCCTTAATTGTTTTTTTGAAAGGACACAGATATTCTTGGGGTCTGCAGATTAGTTAATAGTTTGCGCCTATGTTGCTCTTATGATTTTGATCAGTGTATCATGAACATATGTATTTAATATTAATGAAAGGGAGGTGGGAGTATACCTGAACCTTCCATAGTTTTGAAAACTTTCCAATAACCTGAAAATTAACTCAAAATAAAATATTTTTAGCTGTAACATATTACCACAAGTACATACATATACTTGAAGGCTATACAACAAGAAACACAGTGCCAGACAGAGAGACCTCCCTTCAATTTCTGGTCAGGGTAGTCAAATAGACTCCCAAAATAACACAGGCTATTGCCAGAGCCCTTGATTGCTTCCCGGAATTTGAAGGTAAGACCCCATTGCTGAAGACAGACCATACTTCAGACACAAGACTTGTAGCAATGGAGCTGGAACTGACCTGGAAGCCTCCTCCCTTAATAACAGCTCTCATAATTCTTGAGGCTACCATGCAAGCTTCTAAGGGATAAAATCAATCAATGGTCCAATTCCAGTTTCAAAGCCTAATAAACACAGCATTGACTGCTGCAGCAAACTATAGCGATGAAGTACTGGCACTTTTGGGTGCAATCAACAGGTATCTAAATGGACTTAAAGTCCTCTCAATAGGAGATAATTCATGGGTGGCACCACAGACATAGCCAAATACAGATGGATGAAGATCCTAGAGAAAACCCTATCTCTGTCATCTCTTTAGACAAATGTAATTTCTTATTGTTTACAAATTTGGATTCTTATATTTACAGAGCAGCATACCATTCACCAGTCAATGCTGTAAAAAAAAAAAGACTTGTGTCTGGAAGAGAGGGGGTCTGTTACAAATTT
>NW_008337147.1:163060-195854 GCF_000622305.1 Nannospalax galili | reverse complement strand
TTGGATTCTTATATTTGCAGAGCAGCATACCATTCACCAGTCATCAAAAAAAAAAAAAAAAAAAACTTGTGTCTGGAAGAGATGGGATCTGTTACAGATTTCCACAACTGTTCAAACACACAGAATATGTGTCTGAGAGATGCCCTGCCCTAAGTGACACATCTACAGTAGAAACTGTATACCTAAGCCTCATGGAACATACTGGAGCAGGAGTTAGAGAATACTAATGCATCCCTCAACACTCACTGGCAAAGCTTCCTCATGCAATAGAGTGCCATGTACACAAAAAGGCCACAGTCATTCAATATGTACACAATGAAAGACTATGGAATGTGTGTGCCTGAATAGGACTCCTCTATTAAACCTCACCCACCCATGACTCAAGGAACACTGCAGAAGAGAATACAGAAGGATTGTAAAAACCACTGTTTGTATCTGAACATAAGGAAACAGAATCTTCTAGCCATCTGGGGAACTTGTTCATATGAACTTGTAGCAATGGTGACAGCATGCACAAGATCCATGCAAACTCAATCAGATAAAAAACCAGCACAGAACTGGGGAAATGGACAGCAGGCCCCAACATTAGATGAGGAATATTGGCAACTGATTACTACTGGGTGAGGGAGAGTTGATCATTTTTAAGAAAGTGACTCTAGATAGGCAAATTAGACTCCAGTGGATGAAATTGCACTGAGGGACATCTGGGTACAAAAGTTTGACTTGATAGGCCTTAACATATATGACAGAATACATGAAATCTGGTGGGAGGGGGCCATTGGGGTATGGACAGTGAAATGGGTCTAATTATGATAAAGATTTGTTGTATGAAATGCCCAAAAATTTAATAAAATTATGCATAACATAAAAATGTGTTAGCAAAATATAGTTTTAGGACCAAATTATTTTAGGATTTAACTATGTCAGTTAAAGTAACATGGCTCAGGATATTTTCTTAAGACAGAGTCTTCCTATGTAGTCTGATCTGGCCTTAAATTAGTAGATATTCATCTTCAGACCATCAAGTGTAGGAATTATAAGTGTGTACTGTGATACCTGGTTATTAAGTATATTCTTAAATTCTGGGTTGACTTTAAGTTGCTCTTCAAGGATCAATACTGTAAGATATCTCAACAATATTTTTTTCTTTAATTTTTATATTTTGAAAGACAATTATATTTTCTTAATGACACAGTGTTAACTTTGATAATGATAGAATACATAAACACAGAGTATATGGGAAATTCAATACCCATGAAAAATTATTTTTGCTATTTTTATGCTAACATTTAATATAAATAGGTCTTCTAAAGTCTTTGAGAATCTTTAAAATTATTTCACTCCACAAAGCCTTATGCATTCATTAATACATTTTTCTAGATTGAAGGTTGTAGGATTTATTTGTCACTAAGAGTTATTTTGTGTGGATAAGATGTGATATGTCAATAGAATGGGCATTTTAACATCTTAGTAACTATTTACATGCTGTCTTTATATTTGCATTTGTGCTTGCCTTTATGCACGTGTCGCTGTTTGTCCTTACATTGAAACTAGCACCAGAAAATGCTGCAGCGACTTTTTGGGCTGTGTCTCCCCCCAGAGGCTCCCAGAGAAGAGCATTTCAACATAGCTTCTAGTGATTTTACTCAGATTGAGAATCGCAGGCACGGTGCATAGATATTTTTATTCTTATTTTTAGATTCATAACCTGATTAGTCAGTTGATACCAGTGCCTCTAAAATATTTAGACATTTTTGAAGAAAAGAAGAAAGCAATAAAATATGATAAAAATGTAACTTGGAACATCGTCTATGATTTTTAAGAGTGCCTGGACTTTAATCTTAATGATTTGAAAACATACTCTCCCTTGGTTTTTGATTTTGATCCTTTGACAATTTTATATTGATTTTAAGGCAAAATCTAAGAAAAAGCACAGGGAATATATTTACTTAACAGTTGGGAGGAAACTATTTCTGAAATGAGCCATTTGTAGAGACATATTATATGAATAACAAATGTATTACATTGATGACTCTTCATACAACTGCTGCCTTATAATGATTTAACCAAAAAAGTAATTATTATAAAACCCGCATTTTTCTATTCAGCAATGTCATTGAATTGTTATTCAGTTAAAGAAAAGCTTATTTGAAAATATGTGGTTTTTAGCAATGAGTGTAGGAGGGTGCTAGCCAGTTTGTGGCATTTGTTGAATTTTTATTCACTTGTTGCCACAACATCACTTGACTTTTCTTTGAAATAATTGTCGCAATCAATTGTCACACTTCCTGAACAATGAGTAAAAAGTCCAAAAGAGTCACAATTTTAGAAACTTTTAGGTGTTTTTAAAAGCAGCACAAAGAAAACAGCAAATCAAGCAGTACGTTCAATTTTGCACTGAACAAATTACTTTTTCGAGGGGGACTAGATAGCTCTTGGGGTAGGTGATTGGATGTAGAGCCTCTAACCTCTAGGGTGGCCTTTGTACCTAGAGAGGGTTGGTAGTGACAGAAAGCCATTACCCTTTGATTGCTATTTGCTGACCTGTGTGAAATGAGTTGATGGCTTCCATTCAGTTTCTAGTGGACATGTGTATAGATCACATTTGGCATCCTTGTTGGTACCTCCAGAAAAATAGAGATGGATTGAGCAGGTTGTGAGGTTAAAGCACTGACCCTCCTGATTAGAACTAACTGTCTTTAGAGAAGAACTTTGCTCTTTCCTAACCCATAATCCTTGTCTACTTGGTGTCTAGACTAACAAAACACTTAAGGTATTAGAGTTCATACCAAGACTTGAAATGTGCTCTAATTGCCCATTGATGATGAACTGAAAACTTGATGTTATCTTCAAAATTTCTTCTTTATTTGGATTCAAAGGAAAAAATGTATAATTGTTAATGAAATCATTAAATAAACAAGTGTGTGGTATTAAGATGATGTTTATCATTATTTTTAAATACTAGTAAATATACAGATTTGTCTCTATCTATTATAATTTAAGTTGCCATATTTCTTCAAAAAGACTCACAATATCAGTGTATTACTTTGATAATACATTTGGTTAATATCTTGCATTTTTCTTGAATAATTCTTTCTATTGTCATCCAGGGGTGACCAACCTTTTGACATTTTGATATAAGGTTGCAAAGTTCATTCTTATGAACCAGGAAATAGAGACACAGGAATCTTAAAATGTTTTAAATAAATTTATAATTTTACATATTCAAAGTTATACTTTGAATTTACATATTCAAAGTTATACTTGAACAAATGCTGTGCAAGGGTCACAGATTGGATATAATTGGCAAATTCAAGTTCTTACACCAGTCCATAAATGATGTCCAATCTTCATAATGAAGTATGTCATAATACTCTAAATATATATCATTTTGTTTTGCTATGTGAATGAGACAATTGAGCATATTTCTTAGATTCTGTTTTATTTTCCATTACTTTTTGCAGCATTGCTAAAAGAACATAAGTGAATTGAAAACAAGGCTAATACTTCTTACTTATTCTGTAGCTCCTACATTATCTAGATGACTAAACTTTACTTACATAATGGGAATGAATGACAGGCATTGGCCATGTGGGATAAATTTTATGCCATTTCACTAGAGTATTTATTTCTTATACTTTATTCTTATATTCACAAAAGAATACAAGCCTGGGCATTTCATGGCAGTCAACTTTTATTAAACAGAAGTAGTCCATGATAAGCATTGCTGCCAGAATGTTAGTGGTTCAAGAAGGAAAGCGAGATGATACAGTTGTGCTTGTTATGGAGAAACAATAACTAAACTGAGGCAAATTGGCAATCTCTCAGAATGTCAGTTGCTTCATTAAGAAAATACGGATACAAATGAAGACTTTCACAACAGATGGAAATAAGAAAAGCAAATGAGACAATGTGGAGTAGAAAATAGAGCCAGAATGTTAGTGGTTCAAGAAGGAAAGCGAGATGATACAGTTGTGCTTGTTATGGAGAAACAATAACTAAACTGAGGCAAATTGGCAATCTCTCAGAATGTCAGTTGCTTCATTAAGAAAATACGGATACAAATGAAGACTTTCACAACAGATGGAAATAAGAAAAGCAAATGAGACAATGTGGAGTAGAAAATAGACTTTGCAAATAGCTAAGGCTTATTTAAATGTCAAAATTTTATTAAGTTATGTCTAAGTAAAATTGGATAAACATTTATTTGATAATGATGTAATTATGAATTGTATTTTCCTACCCTCTCTAATTCTTAGGGTGAAGAACTAACACTAGTGATGTCAGAATGTGTACTTATATGGAATTATGACCATTGTGGATGCAATAAGTTCAGTTTAAATGAAGTCACACAGAAGAAGAGTTCCCCATTTGCAATATGAATAGCAATAACCCAATTTGAAATGGGCAATAGAACTAGGTAGAAGTTTCTCCAGGTGAAATCTACATATGGGATTAAACCATGAAAAGATGGTCTAAAATGTTAAACATTAAAAAGAAAAAGGGTGATACTTCATAGCCATAAAAATAGTCAGATTTTACGGCAACAGCAAGCAAGCAAAATACACAACAGAGATGTGATCAGGGGAAATCTGAGCATTTATAAACTGCCTGAAGGAGGGGGATGGTGCACCCACCGAATCAAGAACTGGCACATTATATGATATGGAAGGGTACTGAAAAGGATTATATCAAAAAAAAGAATGGAGCCATAAAACATAATAATTCATTTGTAAGCAGTATCCATACTAGAAAATACACAAAGACACACAATAGTATAGTGACTGAGTAAAGGTGTGGAGCACGTGGGATTGATATGCTATGTAGTTCTATGGTGTCTGTCACTATGGTTCTTGCACCCAGGAATATAATAAAGCGACGAATTTTATTGCATATTTAAAACATAATAAAAAATGTTTTTGGAGATACAGAAATACTTAATTAGTTTAGGGATGATTTTCTTTGCCTAAATAAAGGGATTTGATTAAATTTCAAATAATTATTTGGTTTTTCTTCATTGATTTTCTCTCTTTTTGCTCTATTTATGCTTCTATTTTATATATTCTTTTTTCTTTTAAAACTATTTATTATTTATTTATTTATTCAGAATGTGTATGTGCCTGAGTGCATTTATGTGCATGTAAGAGCACAAGAGGTCAGAAGAGGACATCAGGTCCCCTGGCACTGGAGTTACAGGAACTTGTGAGATGCCATGTGGGTCCTGAGAACTGAACATGGGGCCTCTACAAGAGCAATAAATACTCTCAACTCTGAGCTATCACTCCAGGCCCTTGTTTGTTTATTCTTGTCCTCAGTCTTAATTCCAACTTTTCTCTCTGCTAGGACCCTAGAAAAGACTCTCTGTGCAGAATCCTGAGTATTGGGAGAGGGGAGGTGTCATGGAGAATGACCAGAACAGGAACCTAGGGACCCAGGACTTGCCAAGGCTCACAAGGGCCGTGATGTCTTCAGCTTGAGTGTGCATGGAATTGTGAAGAATGCTGTAGACAAAACAGCAGATGGAGTGGTCCCTGACAAAATACAATGGTCTCTATGTGAGCCTGGTGGCAAGGTCCACCTGTCACTGTGATGTGAGCAGTTTGGAATACCAGCCAACAGTATCTTACCTGGGTGCTTGAACTACCTTGACCTACAGCCTACTGGAAGAATTTGATGTATCTGAGCCTCAGACACATGTACTGAATCTGTAAAGCTTATTGCTGTGCCGAGTTGACACGTAAAGCTAACTGGACCTCATTTATAGTAAATTTACTGATTTTTAAAGGTAGAAGTAGAAAAGAAGTAACACATATTAGTTAATAAGAAAGCTGTGAAACCTGAATACTTTAGGTCAAATCTCAACTCCAACCCTACTGCATGCTGACTATGTTAAGGTGTGAGTACCCTTGGCTTCAGAATCACTCTCTAGAAAAAAGGTGAATAAAATAGCTATCATGAAGGATGGTCCTGCAAATTCAGTGAAAACTTCTACAGCACTGCAGGCTTGGGCTCCACAAGTAGCAGTTACTAGCTCACATTTCTCTGTTTTTTTACAGTGATGGTTTATGAAACTGATTTCTATTTTTAATCACCAGGATTTTTTTTTGTCATCCTTAATTTGAAAAAAAAAGGGCCATGCCATCCTAAAGCTAATATAATAAAAGTAAAATTAAAAAGCAATAAGCAAGAATTTGAAAGAATTTAGTTTTCATTTTAGTATCAGTTCTACCACTGATTGCTTCCATTTGTACAATTTTCCAGTATCTCTTTTCGTTTAATTTGATAGTTGAAGAATTTCTGTGACGATCCTGTCTGTAATTAAAGATTAACTCTCTAGCAATGTCTAGTATGGTCTTAGCCACTAATTTACTATTTACTAACACTCTGATTTCTGATGCTTTTGTGATCAAGTGGAAATTTAAATACATACGAACACTGCAAAGTTGATTACTGATTATTGACAGTTTATGAAATATTTAAATAGGGTAAAATTTTACTATCATCATGGTGTTGGATTTACCTTCAAAAGAAATTTGCAACCATTACAGGCAAATAATTATGTACTTCATTCATGTATTTGTTTATATAATTTATAAACACCTTCAAAGAACTGACCTGATGTGATAGGTCATACCTATCAGTTGATAATAGGATTGATTAAAAACTTGGCTTAAGGAGGAAAAATTCATGAATGGAGAAACAGAAGATCTGTCTTTGAGTTTAAGCACTATTGACATAAGCCTGTGTTCTTCCATGTGTAGACTGTCAAAGAAAAACTATAATTTGCTAAGAATGTATTGTGAAGATTTTAACTGTAAATAGTATATATGTTTGTATATGTACATATGTGTATGCTTATTCATATCTGCTTTATCATCTAAAACATATCTATTAACACTAAAAAGCATATCTATTAACACCAAAATATCTTAAAATTCATTTCCAATTCATCAAAGCAATAATCAGATTTCTATGTAATTTTTTGATTAGTTTATTCCTCATTTCTCATTGTTAAGAATAGAATAATGTACCATTTCCTCATTTATATCTCTATATAGATAGATATGTATATATCTTCTCTTACTCAGTTTATATGTTTGAGGTTTATGTTATATCATGAGATTTGGTTGCTTTAAATTATGGCGTAAACTTTTATTGTATTTATATACCACAGTGTATTCATCACATATTCGTATCCTAAAGTGAGTAGATGATTCTTAAGTGTTTGTTTTTTGTTTTTTCGAACTCTCATTCTAAAGCTATTCAGCAACTATAAGTAATATAATTCCTTCATTTATGTAGCTAGAAACTAGTTTGTGATTTTAATATACAGATAAAATTATAGCCATATGCTGGGATATACTTCAATCATCTCTATTGTTAGGAAATTTTATATATGTATGTGTGTCACGTTCAGGATTGCATCCACATAAAGAAAAGTTCTAAGATACTTGCACATAGCTCCATTTTTGGTTCAGTTTTTGGTAACTTCAAAGATAAATATGTGGGGGCTGGCTATATGGATCAGTGGTTAAGAACACTGACAGTTCTTGTAGATGATCCGGGTTTGAATCACAGCACCCACATGGCAACTAATAACTGTCCATAACTCCAGTTTCAGGGGTTCTGATGCCGTCTTCTGACCTCTGCAGACTTTGCACAACATAGATGCACTTACATACATGCAGACAGTACACATATATACACAAAAAATAAAAATAATAAAGAAAATGTAAAAAAAAGAAAATAAATGTGTGAGCTTTTCCAGTTCCCTTTGTCTATGCTTTTCAAGGTTTAAACTACAAAATAACACCTGCCTACTTTATAAGTTCATATGTTACTGAAGGGTAAGAATAAATATATAAATGTTGGTTCTTTCAAATGCATTTTACATACTAGGTTGGCTCACAATGAACATTTTCTATAAATATACTTCTCAAAATCTTAAAGTGTTTTCAAATTTAGTAACCAAAATTTGTTTTGGTTAGCCATAAGAGAAAACACACACAAAATGCCAAAATATTGGCAAAGATAATTAATTAAACTAGGTTTGATACAAGTGTATATCAGATATTTCATTAAATCAGAGAAATGGGAACTTGTGGGTTTGGTTCAAAAATCATCAAAGTAGATTAACACGAAATAATAGAAAATGAGAAAATTTTAAATTATTTCATGTGGTAATATTATATTTAAAGTGGAAGACATTTCAATTTAATGTAGAAATGATCTAATAAATGTTAGAGTCTACAAAATGTTGTTGTCTAAAATTAAACATAACCAAATGGAAATAGGATTAGAATATTAATGTCAATCATGTGAAATAATTAAAAGACAATATAGAATATTATTTGTTATTAGCATACTGACCTAAGTAATTTGAGACACCCATAGTCTGTAAAGGAATATTTAATTCAAAAGCATAGATTTAAAAACTTATACAGAAACAAAAAAATAAACTATCTCTTAGACTGTCATAGGAGAAATACATACCCAGTAGACTGAGGCATGAGAAGCATTTCTAAATTTGATTTCTAGACTAAGGTTGAAGATAGTCATGACCAGACAAAACTCACCAAAACCCAGACAAATATACAGACTCACGACCAAAGAAAGATAATATCTATTTTTGTAAGACACAGAACTTCAGGGCACATTTTAAACAAAACATTGAAAGAGCAAACATGACTATTTTATTCTCCTTCTCTCTTTCCGTGGTGATATATCTATCATCAACTACTATCTACATGTACTTTTATGCACACAAAGAATCTATATCTATAGATACACTTATGCACACAGAGAATGCTTTTTATTATATATACAAAAGTACTAAAACTAACAAGAAATGATGATAAGCATTTTTGAAATATAAATTATTATGTTTTCTTCAAATATCTGAAAGTGAGTTTACATATCTTAACATTTTATAATGTACTTAAAATTTTATAAAAGCTAATTATAGGCTGGGCATGGTGGCACACGTCCTTACTACCCACGCTTAGGAGGCAGAAGCAGGCAGATCTCTGTGAGAACAAAGCCAGCCTGGTCTACATAGTGAGTGTCAGACCATCTGAGGCTACAAGGAGACCCTGTTGCAAAAAGACCAGGTGATGGGGAAGAAAAAGCCAACTATGTGCAAGTTAGGCGAAAATGGCTACAATGTTGTGAGACAATTACATTGCATGCCTTTTGAGAATACATCTTAACATATGCTGTAACAGTTTGGCATGCAATATTTATTATTATTATTATTATTATTAATTACTGTATTATTTTACTTCCAGGGACCTAGAATAAAAAATATATGCAATGGTGGCCTGCCGTGCATTTGAACATATATTTTTCACATATTGTTATTAATATGAAAAATGAAGAATGAGGATGAATTATATACAGATACTAATTACATATGAGAAACCACATGAAAGCTGTGTAGAAATAGTAGGATGTTGGAGAAAGCTGCAAAACACTGTATCTACTAGGAATTATCTAGCACAATATATGCTAAGAAAGACTTATACAGGAATGAAACATTAAAGAAAATTTCTAATGATACAAAACAAACATCTATCAGTGATTGCTTCAGAGAAGACAGAAAACCTGGAATATTGAAATAGGAGTAATATTTGAGGGCTTCCCTAGTGTTAGGTCAGGTTCTCTCTGGCTAAAATAGAAGGAAATGTTAAAAATATGTTTTGAAAAATCAAATTTAGAGCTGAGCTTAGTGCTGAGGTCTATAATGCCAGCCACATTGGAGTCTGAAACAAGAGAATCATAAATCCAAGGCAGAATTGGTATGCAAAGTAAGGCGAACACAAGTCTGAGTAACTTACTGAAACCTTGTATCAAAAATCAAAATATCCAGGCTGGAGAGAAAGCTCAGTGTATAAGGGCACTTATTGCTCTTGCAGAAGGCCCAGGTCCAGATCCCAGGACCTATATGACAGCTAACAATCGTCTGTAACTACAGTTCCAGTTGAATCTGAGCACTCTTCTGACCTCCGTGGGCATTGCATGGCACAGGTGCAACTATCCATGTATGGGCAACACACTCATACATATAAAATGAAAATAATAAATAAAATATATATTTTTAAAAAATCAAAACATAAAGGTGGCTGGAATTCACCTCCCTGAAGGCTAGCTCTCATATTGTTGGAGAACACTATGCAAGCTGCTGAGGGAGAACACCAATTGATGGTACGACCCATGTTTTAAGGCTTAATAATCACAATGACTGGCACAGCAAACTATATTGGGGCAGTTGACACTTTTATCTTGGGGGTAATCAACAGCTACCCAAATGGACTTTAAGCCCACTCAGTGGGAGAGAACTTACTTGGTACTGTAAACATAGCCAAATACATACGAATGGAGAGGTCATAGATTCTAGAGAAAACCCCAAGGTTATCATAGCTCTAGACAAATGTAATTTCTAAGTATGGGCTAAATATGGATCCTTATATATTTACAGACAAGTCTGGCAGTTGGCATGCATCAAAGAAGTTTCTTTTGTAACAAATGGAGACATTTGCAAGGTTCTACAAGTGGTCATAAGGAGAGATTGTTTGTGAAATGTCCAACCCTAAGAAACACATCTCAAATGGAAACTCTACCCCTAAGGCTTACAGGAAAAAAGACAGAATACTAATGCATTTTTTCAACGCTCATCAATGAAGTTCCCTCATGCAACAGAGGGTTAGGAAAACAAAAGGTCATAAATGGCCAAAATGTAGAGAATAACAGTCTTCAGAGTGTGGATGCTTAAACATGACTCCCATATTAAACATCACCCACCCAAGGATCAGGTACTATTATGTAACACAGGGTAGAAAGATTGTAAGAGCCACAGGAGTAGGTGCATGACCAAATGGATATAAAGTCTTACAGGCTGCTGGGAATTTACACATACAAATTTACAACAAAGGGTGACAGCATGCACAATATCCATGCCAACACAAGCAGACAAAAAACCCTCATAGAACTGTGGAAATGGGCAGCAGATCCCAATCGTAGCTGAAGAACTATTGGACAGCTGATTACTGCTGTATAAGAAAGACCTAATGTTCTTTAAGGGAGTAACTCTAGATAGGCTGATGAGGCCCCAGCAGATGAACATGCAGTAAAGTACATCAGAGGACATTAACTTGACTTGATAGGCTTTAACATATGACAGAATGCATGGTATCCTGTATTGGGGGGGCGGTTCCAATGGGGAAGAATGTTGACAGATGCTTTAGATGTTGTGAATGAGACACACAAAAATTCAATAAAATCTTTCCAAATATTAAACACAACAAATCAAATTGTAAAGAGGGCTGAACTGTATCATAGTGCTTGCTTACTGTTTTCAATCCCTGAGTTCAATCACCAGTGCTGAGAGATAGTTGTAGTAGAATAAAAATAAGAATGTTCTTATTTGTAGCTAAGCAGCTTTTTTATTTCCTGGAATTATTAAGGTCATAATTAATGCATATTAATTTCAAGACAATATTAAGATATTGGAATTTACTAGAAGGCTTCAGATTCAAGTTTGCATGGAAAGTATAAAATAAATCTAAAACTGGACCAATCAAATATACAGGTCATCAATGTCTCATGATAAACCTTTCGAGCACATGTTTAATATTCATGTTGTTACAAAACTCATGTAGAATCCATTCCATATGGAAATTTCAACTTGAAAATAAGATGCATTATAACTCTGGAGGGAGAGACATTATGAAAATTGATGCTTTGATAATATCAGTAAGACTGACCATGGTGGGTATATCTTTTTTTAATTAAAATGCTACTTTTATTAATTGTTTGAGATTTCATACAAACTATTATGATGATATTTACCCCCATTCTTTCCCCTAACTCCTTCTAGATCCTGCCCCATTATTCTACCTCCATGAATTCTTGTATTCTGCTTTCATTTTTAAAGCCCTAAAAGTCCAACTTGTTTCTCAAGTACTCTTAAGTATGGGTCTGTCCCCTGGAGCATGGTTTTTCTGTCCTACCAGGAGTCATTCCCTTAAAGAAAAGTCCCAGAGCTATAAATTGTCAGTGGGTCCTCATCTAGAGAAGGTGTTTCATGCCCAACACACCCCTCCATGCTAGGGCTTTGTCCAGCTTGAGCTTGGACAGGTCTTATGAATGCTGTCACAATGATTGTGAGCTCATAAGTCCAACTGCCCTGTTGTATCTGGGAAACAGTTTTCTCCACATTCATCCACTCCCTTTGGCTTTTACAATCTTTCTGCCCCCTCATTAGCAATTATCCCTGAGCCTTAAGGCAGGGGAGAAGTGTGACATAGATGTCCTATTTAGGGCTGAGTTCTCCACAGTCTCATATTTTCTTCATGGTGCCAGCTGTGTGTCTATATGCTAATCACCATCTACTGAAAAATGAAGTTTCTCTGATGATGTTTTACAGATGCACTAATCTATGGAAATAAGGAGAAGTCATTAGGAGTCAGTTTAAAACCATGCCCATTTAACAGAATAGTAATAGTAGATTCTACCCTAGGGTCTAGGACCATCAAGCCACAGGTCCTTGATACCAGGTATGGGTTCCATCTATAGGAGCAGGCTTTTAGTCCATAAGAAAGAGGTTGGTTACCTTCATGACATTGATAACACTGTTACAGCAGTGGGCATAGTTTGCCAAGCCAAGCATTATTGTAGCCTGCAGGATTCAAGCTGGGTAAGTTTGATGATTACTTTTCTCTTCTGATAGCATGCCTGACACCTCCTAGCACTATGAAACCTTGTCAGTAGTAATGTAATTTTGAGGTCCATACCAGCTTCCCCATGTTCAACAACTCATTTTTGCAGTGCCTTCAGTAAATGATCTTATCATGAAGTTCTAGAGAGTACCGAATAGCAATGGAAATTTCGCCAGTAATAATTTTGGAAGCAGTGTCTACGGGACCTGACTGGTCAACAACTCCAAGAGCCCACACTGTCAATGAATTTTTCATTTGCTAACCTGTGCTTATTAGTAGGGGCATAGATTCTCTGCCCTCATTATAGGGTAACCCCATTTAAACTCTTTTTACATGGGTATATGCATTTGTCATTGGTAAATTCATTTCAAAAAATGGATCAGGAGAGAGGAAGTTAAAAATTTTATCTGATTTGTTTTATAAAACACTACTATAAAAGTTTTAAAGAAATGTGGAAGATATTTTAATATGTTATAGATACATTTCTTTTAATTTTCAGAATTTACTGTGGGTTCCTTCATCATTTTCAATTTTTTCTTTATCATTTATCATAGTTTCCTTATGTTTAAAAAAATCTTGAAATTTCTATTACTGTATCGAGGAACTGATGGGTTGTGCCTCTTACTTGTCTTGTGGAAAAAAGAGCTACTATAATATATCTACAGTATTAAATGTATTTTAAGTTCATACAATGAATTATGAATTATGTTTTTATAATGAAAAGTTTATAGATTCTTAGATTTTATCAAAATTATTAGTTTTGAATATTTATACTGGTGAAAATAAGAGATAGAGGTAAGTTAGGGCAGGAACTTAAAATCAGCTCTTCAGAGATGACTTCTGTTTCTGTATTATCTCCTCAGGAAGTTCCTCTGCTCAGAAGTAACATGAAACTACCCAAAGGAAACTGAGAAGAGGCACCAGGATACCTTTTATATAGGCCAAACAGCCCATTCTCCTGCCCATGCCTCATCCCAGTTTCTGTCATTAGTCTTTTAAAGTCCCCTTGACTAGCAGAGCTCAATGGTACCCTTTCCTGAAGCTTTCTGCTGTGTAGGGTCTCCCTCCCACCTCTTTTTTTTCTCTTTGTCTCACTTTTACCTGTGTATCTGTAATAAACTTCTCTCTAAAATGCACCCTTTGTGATCTATGAATTTCATTATTCAAATTTAGGATACAAGAAACTGAACGTCATTGACTCAATGAGGCATTTTGGCTGTCAAATTGTCTGAGACCTAAGTTCCCCAAGCCAAACTCATCAAGAGTAGAGAAAGCTTCCATTGCTTTCAACAAATCTCCAATATGCCTGAATTAAAATAAGGTGAGCTTTTATAAATCTCTGCCTTGATTTGAAAATTTACATACCTTATGGCTCCACTTTCCCTGTTTTGGTAAGAGCTTTGCTTCTATTCTACTTAGTAAACAACATCACATAGTAAGATCTTTTAAACCATCCTTATTATTTTATCAATATACAAGCTCTTAAATACCTTTAGGAGATGAAAAACTGCATTTTATTTTTAAGGAAACACATGAATGAAAGAATACTTAGAACTGTATCTTCTACATATGGTTTAGGCACACAGTATTTTTCAAGCTCAACAGTGCCTCCTGAAACAGAATGTAGAGTCATCAATGAAGGTTCTTGAAATAATATCAGTTTTCCACATCTAATTATTCCATTGACATTCATCTACACCTGAAAAGGAACATTTAATATTCTAGTTATTAAAGGCTGTTCCTATGAGGCTTTCTATGGACTATAAACTTAATCCTCAGTAAAACTGACATTTCCACATTATTAGAAATAACATGTTTACTTTTTGTAGTTCTTTGGTAATGTGAATAAAAGAAGTAAAACTGAATAGGGAGACAAAGGGAATTAAAAAGAAAGAGACAAAGAAAGAGGGGTGGTATTAATGGTAACAGACTCAGCATACAATAGAAACATGTATGAAAATTCAAATTCAAATAAAGTAAAAATGTCACTGATAATTATGGCCAGATTAGAATACATATGAAGACATTAATTATTATTTTTATTCCCTGATTTTAATTAGTGGTTAAATAATTCAAATAAAATAATCATATATCATTGTTTCATACATGTTCTTCGGCAAATAACACTCTCTCTCTGAACTACAATTTGTGTCTATAACAAGTGAAGCAAGTTAGATAACCTAAAAAGTTAAACTAGGTTTACCACCATATAACTCCCACTAGCAACTGAAATAAATTTCAAGAAGTTCATTTTGACATATATCAGCATATTGAAATGGAAAAACCCAGAGCTAGTTAAGAAACAAAACCATGGAAACTATGTCCTAAGAAAAAGTCCCTTGCTTGCCCAAGGAAATTACTGCTTGTTTAACCTTTGCTTCTGCTTCTGTAAAATGTTCTTCCTGCTTGAAATTCCAGTTCACAGCTTCTTTCATGTAGGCTAGAGAACTCTCTGACTCCTCTGCTTGACCTACAGTCATATAGGCAGAAATTTGAGCCTGCCAATGACAGAATGCTTCTGGAATTATGCTTTTACAGTCTACAAATACTATAAGAAACTGAGACTCAGTGCTCAGGTTTTAGAGATTAACTCCCTGGGTCTTGACTGGTATCAATAAAAGCTGTCATTCACTCTTCAGTTCCCAGTACCTGATTTGAAAACAGCAATTCCTGTAACATTTTCTTCCCCTGTGGTGACTTCATACCATGCTAGTCCTTGATCTGGAGACTACAGATCCTGGCTGAAGCCAGGCATGGACCAAGGGTGACTAGGAGGCATCACCTAACAGATTTCCTACTACCCGAGACTCCACTGGCAACTGTCTGAAACTTCAGACTGTGCTCTGCCTGTAGACCTGATAGGAAGTAGAAAAACTGCCCAGAACTCCCAAACCTGATAAGTTATAGGAGAACACCCTGATAGACAGACAAACTGAGTTGGTGGAAGGAGAACTCAATCAACTACCAGCCTCATATAGAAAAGCAGTGGGGAGACAGCAGCTAGCTCCTCCTAAACCTCCTTAGTACAGAGGAATAACAAATGGTGATTGAAACTCAGAATTGGCTAATGATTCAAATCCTACCAGAAGAAATGAATGCAGATGCACAGTTCAGCAATGACTTCCTTGAAGATTCTCACTGGGACTCCAGTTTCGAGAGTGATAAAGCCAGGCTAGGGAGTTAATAACAACTAGGCTCTACTAGAAGGACTAAAATGGGGAGCAAAGAAGTCTACCCGCATGTCCATGACTACTGAAAGTCTCCATAAACCAGATGCTAGTCAATCTGATTTCTGAGTGATGTGTGAGGTCTTCTGCCTGTATACTCCTTTCATCCACAGATTCCCCAAACCAACAAAAGATAAATGCTGACATTGTGGGCCATGCTTATGTCTCGTACTCTCCTACGGAAGCATCATTGCAACTACTGCAAAGAAATTGGACACTGGAAAAATATATGACCTAATACAGAAACAGGGGAGATGGGAAAGACCAGAGACTGAAATAAGATCATGTTTCAAATCAGGTCAGACTTCTCACCAACAACTTCATCTGGCTGGTCAGAATCAACTCTGACTGAAACAGACCAGGCTCAATAAGATAAGACCTCTGTGAATCCATGATCAAAATGAAATTCCAAGGCCACTTAATGAATTTTATGGTAGCTACTGGTGCTAGATATTTGGTTCTTGTTAGACCAGTGGGCCCCCTGAAAGGAAGTCAAAAACAAGATTTGGAGCTAAGGGAGTTCCAACCAAGTTCCCATTTTGTGAATTTAAAAGTTGAGCCATGGGAGGTCACCAATTACTTTCTTCACCAAAATCCCCGAATTCCCGTATAATAAAACTTAAACAGAAATTGGATTGTTCCAAACAGCCCCAAAGAGCCTAATAAACAAATCTGTAATAAAACAAGTCAGCAGCCTGACAGCAGGGAATGCAATCAGATCTCAGATGTTCAGATGCTCAGTCATCTCCCTACAACCCAACCCTGATATCAATCTCTCTTGGGGCATTTCCTTGTAAGGGGAATGGATGCTCACTCTTTTTGCTGGCCAGCTAGGCAGGCATCTACACGGTGGCCTTCATCACTTCACCAGTAAATGTCATTCCCAACAATTCATCTCTTTTGGTGTCCATGACAGCATTTACTGGAGCTAAACATTTTATCAGGGCATACTCTTGCTGATGGGATTAAGAATAACAGTGGGAATAGGAAAAGGAACAGATGGGTTCACCTCCTCATCCAATTATTCATAAACTATTCAAAGAACAGAGTGGGTTGTCAAATCTCTCATAGTTTATAGGATCAGCTAGAATCCTTGGAAACAGTGGTTCTATAAAAACAGGAGAAAACTAAACTTATAACTGCAAAGGTTATAATGAAGAATGCTGATTTTATATAAACAAGTCAGAGATAGATATGGTCCAACAACTAAAAGGAAAAATTTTACAAAGGAGACAAGAAGTAGTTGATTCTTGGAGCTCTTGGAATGATACCTGGAGTTGGGATTCTGGCTCCTCCCATTAGCCAGCACTCCCCACATGCTATTTATGGCACTCTTGTTTGGATCCTGCATTCTTAACATATCAACTCAGTTTGTCATCTCCCATTTAGAGGCTATAAAGTTCTAGATGTTCCTCTAATTACTATCAATGGTGAGTTGTGAGAGACACAGAAGAACATAATACCTCTTAGAGAAATTAAGAGGACATCAAAGAGGAAAAATGAAATGGAAAACCCCAGTGTTGGTTAAGAAACAAAACCATGAAAAATGTATTGTAGGATCCAGCCCCTTGATTGTCTAAGGAAGCTGATGCTTGTTTAACCTTTGCTTTTGCTTCTATAAACATGCTTTCTGCCTGAGACTTCATTTCATGGTCTCTTATCACGGAAGTGAGAGGACCCCCTCTGATCCCTGTGCTTGGTGTGCAGTCACACAGGCAGGAATTCAAATATACCAATGACAGAATTGTTGTGGAATGAGGCTGGATTGTCTAATATATACTGTAAAAAACTGGGACAGTCATGTTATGGTTTGTCGATTACTCCTCTGAGTCTTGGATGGCAGGAGTGAAAGCTGTGACTCACTATTTAGTCCCCAGTCCCTGAAATGAACGTGGCAATTCCTTTAACAGTATGGCTTAAATAATAAAATATATAGGTAACAATTTTCAAAATATTTTAATTTTATGTCATCTTAGTCTGTCTCGATCTCCATTTTTAATAGTAAATTTTTACTCTTTGAACATTTACAGAGAGTCACAATCAGTCAACCTGTAGAGAACAGGAACTACAGAGTGCTTAACCCTACATGGGACATCTATACCTCACTCCTCCTATAAGGGCTCAGGGATCTTAACCAAAAATGTACGACTAGATAGTAAGAGCCAAATTTGATACCAGAATTCAAAAGAAATGCTGTTTTCCAGACACAACAGCAGTTGTATAGCATGCACAAGACCTGCTCAAGCTCAAGCCAGACCAAATCCCAGCATAGAGGGGGAGAGGGGCAGAAATTCCCTCCACCAGCTCAGGAGCTGCTGAGATTTGATGAGTTCTGGAAAGGAAGAATCAGTTTGCTTTAAGAATGTGACCTCTGGTAAGTCAACCAACATCCAGGGCATGTTCTACTTCTAAGAGTCTTTGGCCAACAAGTGAACAGGATGGGGAAAAAGAAAGAACAGAAAGTATGGTGGGTAGGGAGGTGGAGTGAATTTGATTAAAATACATTGCATTAAGTTGTCAAATAATTAACATGTTTTAAAAATACAAAAAAGAAACAAAAAAGATTTCATTTATACAGAGTATTTTGATCATATTCATCCCCTGTACCTTACTTCAATGTCCTTTGTGATCCCAAATTCCTATCTCAGTTTCATGTCTTCTTCCCTTAATTGTTATTAATATTCATCTGAGTCCAATTAGTGCTGTTCATATCATTATGGGTATAAGGCCATCCACTAGGGCATGGGTGACCTACCAGGAACCACTTCCCCAAAGGATAGGGAGTCCCCTTCCCTCCACATGTATCAACTGTCAATAGCTCCTTCACCATTGGAAAAGCCCCAGGGGCCCCACTGAATCCATCATGGAATTTTGACTGACTTGATGTTCTGCAAGTCTTGTGTAGGAAACCTCGGCCTGTGTTGATACATGTAACAGTTGTATAATGTCCAGAATAAAGTTAGAATTTTGCAGCTCCCTTCCTCATCCACTGGCTCTTAACTTTTCTACTCTCTCATCCACCTTGTTTCTAGAGCTTTGATCATGGAGAGGTTGATGTAGGTAACTCATCCAGAGGTGAGCATTCACAGTTACTTATAGACAGAACTTAGACTAGCCACAAATCTCTGCATTAACCACTATCCAAGGCAAAAGTAGTTTCTCTAATGAAGGTAAAAAGAAACATAAATCTATGGATATAAACATAAATATTTAGAAGACACTTTTGACAGTTGGGTCATTTAGGAAAAGAACAGGTGGTGCCCCGGGGCTTATGAACACCCCAGCCATGGACTTTGCCTTGCTACAATACCAGTCATGAAATCTTTCCTGTGGAGCAGGCTGCATATCCAATCAGAAGGGGTTGGCTACTCCCATAACCATGATTTTAACAATGGTTACAGCTTAGCATACAGTGTCCAGTGCTAGATAACATTATTGTTATCTTTTCTCCTCCAACAGTCTGCATAGCACTTGGGGCACTATGTAGGCCATACAGCATGGACAGATTTTCCAGATCAGTTCAAGGTTGATTTCTCTATGTCCTATATCCAAAGTAAATCATGACTTCAGCAATAGGATTTTTCCAACTAAACATTCTGGGCAACCAATAGCAATGGCAATATCTTGTGCTATTTTGTGTGTCTCTGGGGACTCCCTGACCAATAAATCATTGGGAGGTAATATGTGCATGACATTTGGGTTTTCATTTAATAACCAATGTCCTCTCAGAGCAATATTGTTCACTCATTCAGTGTGATACTTTTCAGACTCCTTTATTTTCACACGTTTTTCTTTTCACATGTAAATTAGTGGATTTCTGTAAGTCTTCATATATCCTTAGTTTTGACTAATTCACCTCTCTACCTGCTCCTGTGCTCAAACCCCCATCTCCATTTGACCTTTAACCATGAATATTCCCCCAAACTGTCCTTTGATGTCGCTTGTGTTACTGTTCCCTCTATTAAACCTTTCCTTGGGTAAGGAGAAAATAGGTTTCCATACTGCTTTTTCATTCACCATTTTGGTTCTGCTTTACTCCATCCTCTCATTTCTAAATTTTACATCTCTGTCTTTGATTTAACCAATAAGTATCTTATATTCCCTCTCTCTATTTTTCAGTTTCTCTCTATTTTCCTATCTCTACTCTGTTAGTGTGTCTGCACCTAGTGTCCCATCCTTTCTGGCTTCTACATGTGCTCCAGGTTAAACACACATAACAAAATATTTGACTCTATGTTTCACATATGAGAAAGAACTTTTTTTTGTCTTTCTGGGTTTGGGTGAACTCAATCAGTATAATTTTTTTCCAGTTCCCTTCATTTACTTGCAAATTTCATGGTTTCATTTTTTTCTTTGCTGCTAGATAGTATTACATTGTGAATATGGATTATATTTTCCTTATCCATTCATCTAGAACATCTAGGGTGATTATATTTCCTTTCAATTTTGAATAGAGCCTCAATGAACACGGATATGTAAGTGTCAATATAGTAGGATTTAAAGTCCTTTTGGGTACATGCCCAGGAAAATTCAGATAATTTCTGGGGAGAAAATACTACTATAATATTAAGTTTTTATTAGTATTTATAGTGCAATATGTCTTTTGAATATTCAAGTACATTTTCTTTCTGGCTAGGTTTTTCATGTATACTCTAGCAAAGAAATATGAAAGTATCTGATTATCATTTAATTTATCTATCAAATATATTCAAGTGCTAACACTAAGAGATGACAGGAAAAATATGTGTTGGTTAAAAATACATGCATGCCTAAGCAGTGATTTCCTTAATTAATTAAGTCAAAAGTGTATCAGAATTGGATAATGACAGAAATACAAGAAGAATATCAAAACTATATAAAATGCTAAAGAAATCATTTGTGAAAATTAATGAAACATTATAGTTTCTTAATCCATATTTATTAAATGTGTTGTTTATAAAAAAGAGAAATTCATTTTACCCCAGAATTTTAGAGGCTGGGAATTCTGAGATTGGCTAGCCATATCAAGGCAAGGCCTGGCACTATTTAATATCATGCTAATGAGGAAGAGTAAACAGGTAAGTCAGGGAGAAAAAGACAAAAGGCATGGTGTATTTTCTCCTTACAAAGGCCCACTTGAGTATTCACTAATCCATTATTGCAAAAAGTAGAATTCACAGCAGAAAAGTCTTAGTCCATTCCTGAGGGCTCCTCTTTCATAACCCATGCATCTTGCATGTTTTCCCACCTCCTGGTACTGATGCTCTGGAAACCTAGGGTCAACATCAGTTTTGGTGGAGTAAGTCTTGTAACAACCATAGCAGCAGGGGTAGTCAAATTGAAACAATCAACAGACTATATCTGATATATGAAAACATAACACGGAAGGAAAATTTTTATTTTGAGTATTGATATCCCTTTACTGAAGGTAAATATAAATTTTGTGATGATTATTACACTTGATTAAGGCTTTCAAGTATATTTAATAAGAGTAATAGTCATTACCAAATTATAAGGACAAATTTATGACTAATTCTTATAGAGCATTAAGAAAATCAATATTTGGGTGTAGGCCTCATTATTTCAACATAAGTAAGAATTTATGATATTTTTGTTACATATGTGACATGTGGTGTGCATGTTTGTTTTATGCATGTGAATATGCCGGTTCATCTACCCATGTGCAGGCATGTGGAAATCAGAGCAAGATATTGGTTATTTTTCTCTGGTGTTTGTTGCCTTACTGCCTTGAGACAAGGTCTCTTACTAAACCAGAAGCTCACTGCTTCTGAATCCACCTGTCTCTGCCTACCAAAATGCTAGGTTTACAGGCAGTGACACTTATGCCTAGTTTTGGTGTGCTGTGGATTCAAACTTATTTCCTCATACTTGAAGAGCAAGATCTCTTAACCACTGAGCCATACCCTCAGTCCCTATTTATGATATTTTAAAGATATATATGCTGCTCAATGGGATTTACACATGTATACATAATGATATAACAGGTACACACATAGTTATATCTGCATATAATTTCTTTAAAGACATATTTATGATGCTTTTTGAGAATGAAACTTTTTTATCTAATTCTCATGTAATGTCATATTTTATTAATAGAATTAAAAAGTTATTTATGTTCATTTGGAAAAGACATAATTAGAAAGGGAAAACAAAGCATAAACAAATTGCTGTATTTTATGATAAAGTGATTATAAAAACCATCTCATATATAAAAACTATCATAGAGAGACACAGCAGGTGGCTCACTGGGTAAAGCTTTGTGTAAGCATTAGGACCTGAGCTGGGACTACAGCTCTAGGAGGCAGAGAAAGGAAGGTCTTAAGAGATCACTGGCCAGCCACTCTAACCAACTGATGAGTTCCCAGTTCAGTGAAAGACCTGGTTTAAAAAATATGGGGAGAATTATAGCAAAAGAAATCTGACATGAACCTCTATTGTTCATGTGTGTAGGCAGGGACACATATACCTGTACATGCACACATGTGTACAGGTATATATCACACACAAACACACAAAAAGACATATTGACTTTAAAGCATATACCTGAAGGGATTATATTTATTAAAAATGGGTTAAAGAAAGTGAAGAAGTATTCATTGGTACCTAAACCTTCCAGAGAAGTTACATTTTTAGTCTTCAACTCAATACAAACAACAAAAATTGCATTCAACTTAAGTGTACAACACATGAATTGTCCAGGATACATTCAAACTATAGGATTCCATTACTGTCTCTCCAAATCCATGAATTTCTCATAATACAAAATATATTAATCCAAAGCAAACTGTTATGAAATTATAAGCTCATTTCAGTATAAGGTCAAACCCTAAGATACAGTAGTATCTAAGTTATACATGAGTAATATTCAAGATATGTCTGCCTCTACATGGGGTGACTCTCAAAGGATGACTGCCTCTACATGGGCAATCCTCAAGGCATGTCTGCTTCTACATGGGTGATTTTCAAAGGATTACTGATTCTGGAAAGAGGCAGATTTCTTACAACAGTGAGCATATGAAATCAAAACAGATTTACTTTCTTCTCAAGTGCTGCTGTGTGTCCTCCTCAGGCCAGCTGTGAAGACCCTGACCAGGATCCAGTCCCCTGCGATTGCGGGGGGGTGGGGGGTGGGCAAGAGGCGTGGAATCAACGCACAGACACCAGGAGTCAGGTAGAAGAAAGCACTAGGTGAGGTACTGCAGGCATTTAATGCAGGACGGGACAGGCCTTATATTTCCTTTTCTCCTCCTCCAAGGTCCTTTAGTCAATTTATCATTTTCTGGTTGGTCCACACTACGCAGACTGTTTGTGTCAGCAATCACTAGGCTCTAGAGCAGGGTACAGAAGCTCAGACACCTTTTGGCATGCTCCTTTTTGTGGACTATCTACGGTCCAGGAAGTGAAGTGAATTCTCACTGAATCCCAGGGCTCTGGGTCCGCACCATCTTTGGAGGCCTCCTGCTACATTTCCACCCTTTTTCTTTAAAAATGACTGTCCAGTGAGAGCCTGTAGGAGGCTCTGCCTCACGATGACCCCGGGATTATGGGCTGTTCCTGTCTTAGGTTGTCCTATCAGGGCATGAACCTTACCCGTCATTGGACCATGGGCATACGCGTCCATGTCCTGGCTTAGGTTGATTCAGCCTGACAGGAGCTTACCCATCATTGACTACCAGCCCTCCAAGGAGTATCGTCCAGGGGGATCAGTCGAGGTGGGAAATTATCTGTAGGAGGCCTCATACATCTGTGTGAGCATCACAAGTCTGTTGGACTGCATAGGGCGAGTTGAAATCATCTTCGTGTATTGCTTAAGATACACTGAGTGATTGAATTTTTTCTGACTGTGGGAATGAAGAACAAGGCATTTAAGAAATAGAAAGAGAAGAATAATTATGCCTATCAGGAGTAGGTAAGTGACTAGCGAAGAAGGGTCAAACAGTGCTTTTAGATTAGACCAGATTTTTTTCTAAGAACCCTGAATTGATGTCCAGCGTGGGGGCGTGGGTATAATTTAGAGCAATAATTTGATTAGTTAGTAATATAGGGTAATTAAGAAACTTTTGATTCTAGTGGCCGTGAATATAGTGCACAAGTTGTAGGCATACTTCAATAATATTTTGTATGTTATAGGGGGTGAGACAAAGTGACTTAAAGCGAGGGTCACAGGCTAGCAGAGCCATGTCTTTGGTAATTGCCAGCTCTTCACTTAAGAGATCAATCTGTTGTTGCAACACATTAATTACCTGATGAAGATGCTGATTGATAAGGGACTGAGTGTGAAAGGTAGAGGAAGTTCTGGACATGACCTCGTTGAGTGTCTCCACAGTAGTGGAGGATTGGGTGATAGCCAACGCAGTGGTGGCGACTGCACCTAATGCAAGTATGATGGCTGAGATGAGAGAGGCAGTGACCCTGAAAGCCCATTTTAAGCAGGGGGCCTGTAACAACGCTGTCCACTCTATAAGGGTAACAGCATGGACATGGGTTGCATTGGTGACTGGAATCCAAAGGGCCACGGGTTCACGCATAAAAAGAACTATGTGAGAGGGATGATTCCAGCAGGCCGCCAGTACACAGGTGATGTTGGTAGTGGAGCAATTGAGTTGTCCCTGAGGGTCGGAGGTAACATTAGCTAGCAATAAGGGAAACGGGGGCTGTACACAAATGGGGGTGGGAGGCCAGGATGTCATGTGGTCAATGGATGTAAGGATTTTATTTTTGGCACAAGTAGAGGGCTTGGTGTTAGTGTAAGTGTCATTGGAAAGCTGAAGGCCTTGCTGTGCCAGTAACGGCCTCATGTCCATGCAGGTGTGTAGGCCACAGAGGTCCCAGTTACCGAGTATTGACTCATGGTTGGTATGAGAGATCTTAATGCCACAGGGATAGGTGGGGGCCAGCTGTCTCCAAGATCCTAGGGGATGATCAAAAGGGGAGTGGCTGAAGCAGCAGAAGGGAGGGATGGCATGGTTGGGCTTAGGGAGGCATCTCTGCCGCAAAATGGGTGCAAGGGGGCATGTGCGTGGACAGTTGGGGAGAGGTAGGCATAGAATAGCAGGGAAAAATGGGGGAGGAGAGGTTGCAGCCACTCCATCCCCCCTGCTACATCAGTGTAGTTGAAGGTTTGAGAAAGGCCCTTGAGTTTAAGCATGTAACCAGAGGAGGCATTGCTGGCATAATCTTGGATGGTCAGGTTGAACAGCCCAATGCGTGAGAATGCGCTGTTGGTAGTGAAGCACAGAGAGTTATTTAGGGGCCAGGAGCCATTGAGTGATTCCCACGAAGTAACTGGCTCCATGGTGGGGAGGCCAAGCATAGAATTAGTTGAATAGAGGGTGGGGTAGGCTGGGGAATGAAGCAATAAGGGCAAGAGTATAGGCAGGGATGGGATCAAGGCCCAGAGGTCATGGGCTGTGGCAGGGGCAGGGAAGAGCAAACTAATTATCCAGATAGTGTCGAGGTCTCTGGGTCCTGGGAGTCCCCTTGGTCAGTTGCTGGTCTCACATCTCTCGCTGGAACCCATACTGGCTTTGTTTCTGTCTGAGGAAACACACAAGCATAGACTTGCCCTCTTGTTAACAAGGGGGCGGGCAGTTGCCATTGACTTGTTACGGGGTCCTTCCATCTCACTAGTGACAGGGGTGTAGGCCTAGGTATGGTAGCCCAGTGTTTGTAGGTCGGTCACAACCCATTTTCATCAAAGGACAGGAAATTAATGCTAAATAGAGCTTCAATTAAAGCCAGGTACAGGTACCTTTTAGACTCAGGGGTAGCAAATATTTGTAATGTTTCTTTGAGGGTCCTTTTGGCCTGCTCTACAATGGCCTGTCCCTGTGGATTATAAGGGATGCTGAGGGAGTGGCTAATTTTCCATGTTGACAGGAATGATTGGAATTTTAGAGAGGTGTAAGCTGGCCCATTATCAGTTTTTAGGACCCATGGAACTCCCGTTACCAACATTGCTGATTTGACTACCTTAATGGGGTGTGAGGCCTTTTCACAGGCTTGAACGATGGTGAAAGAAAGGAGGAGTAGGTGTCAACAGTGACATGGACATACTTAAGATTACCAAAGGAGTTATAATGGGTGACGTCCATTTGCCAGAGGGCACTGGGTAGGAGACCACGTGGGTTAACTCCATATCAATTGAGGGGGCCTAAGGGAGCAAGGGGTGCACATGTAATGCAAGATCTGCTGAGATGTTTTCATTGAGAGATGGGGAGGTCGGGTAGAAGGCAGTGAACACAATGAGGAAAAAGGTGAAATTGTTGGTGTAAAACTCTGGCTTGATTTGATTTCTCATGTAAGTCTGTACATACCTGTATAAAACCACAGCCATCATCATAGCAGGAACTCTCACTGAATCCCAGGGCTTGACATTTGTACCATCTTTGGAGGCCTCCTGCTACACATATGGTCTCTTATGAAATTATATTGGCCCCTTTAATCTTTGGTTATACTTTCGTTTTGGGTATTTAAGGCCACACAGTTGGTCCAGAAAACTGATTTACTTTTACTCTTAAAGTGGTTTCAGGATCTGTCTCTCAGAGGTCACATGGGCTTGGGAGGAGCCCCTGGCTCCTTTCTTTTACCAGTGAAGATATCTCAAAGGTCCTGCTCGACCATGGTTGGCTTCACTTGGGTGCATGGAGGAAATGATTCCTCTGTGTTGACCCTCCTCTTTATAGACTGGACACTGGTTCAAGTCCATCTGGTGGGGTCTCCTCGTCCTCCTTGATCAAGAGGACAGGTGACCCACCACCATTATAGGACATTTTGAGAGATGTTCATAGTCCCCTGGAACTAGTCGATCAAGGAGGGAAGGAGCAAAAAGTGTCCTTTATGTCCCTCTGACCAAATTATTACAGGGTCCTTCCATCTCACTAGTGGCAGGGATGTAGGCCTAGGTATGGTAGCCCAGTGTTTGTAGGCCAGGCTCAACCCATTTTCATCAAAGGACAGGAAATTAATGTTAAATCGAGCTTTACTTAGAGCCAGGTGTGAGTCACTTTTAGACTCAGGGTAGCAAATTTTTGTAATGTTTCTTTGAGGTTCCTATTAGCCCGCTCCACAATGGCCTGTCCCTGTGGATTATAAGGGATGCTGAGTGAGTGGCTAATTTTCCATGTTGACAGGAATGATTGGAATTGTAGGAGGTGAAATCTGGCACATTATCAGTTTTTAGGGCTCATGGAACTCCCATTACCAGAATTGCTGATCTGACCACCCTAATGGTGTGTGAGGGCTTTTCACCAGTTTGAGTGATGGTGAAAAGAAAGGAGGAGTAGGTGTGAACAATGATATTGACATACTTAAGATTACCAAAGGAGTTATAATGGGTGATGTCCATTTGCCAGAGGGCATTGGGTAGGAGACCATGCAGGTTAACTCCATATCGATTGAGGGGGCCTAAGGGAGCAAGAGGTGCACATGTAACACAAGATCTGTTCTGGTGCTTGCATTGAGAGATGGGTAGGTTTGGTAGAAGGCGGTGCAGACTGTGAGGAGAAAGATGAAATTGTTGGTGTAAGGCTCTGCCTTCTAGTAGGGGAATCTCTATGGACATAATAAGTTTATCTACTTTGTCATTTCCCTTTGCCAAGATCCCGGGGAGCTTGGTGTGTGATCTTATGTGGGAGACGTGCCAGGGCCGTTGTCTATTACCTAATATGATCTGGAGAGCTCTCATCGTTCTAGTGATGGGATCCTTGTGGCCTTTTACCCGAGCAAAGGGACGATGTCTGAAGGCCTGAACTGCATACTGGCTGTCAGAGAATAAAATGAGCGGCTCAGTCTAGCAGACTTGGAAGATTTTTAACAAGGCCAGGAGCTCCCCCAACTTGACAGAGCCAGGATTTGTTTGGACATAATAGGTTTCATCCTTTCCTTGCACTGAATGACAACACCATAACAGGCCTTATTGGATCCAAGAAGGCTAGCATGGCTAAAGGTAGGGGGTTTTTGCAGGGGGAAGCGTGTGGCTGAGTGGTGATTTCCAAACAGGCCAGGGTAGCCAGTCACTTATCTGGAGGTGTGTGGTTATCCAACTCCCCCGTGAACCCAGAAATCATTAGTTGGAAAACCAGAGAGCCTGTATGCCCATAATGTTTGGGAATGTTTAAGAGGAAAGGGCAGTATAATTTTGTCCAAAAATGCATCTGGCTCTTTGTTGGGCCTTAATTGCTAACTTGAAGGCAATATCATACTTAGAGCTAAGCCTAATTAGGTCCAAGGTAGCGAGGTGGATCCACACCAGGGGGTCTTGCTTCCATAGTGCCCCCAAGACACCATTTTTAGTCCAGAGGATAAAGGCCAGTAATGGTTCTGCTGGGTCATGATGTCGGAGTGACACAGACCAGAGTATAGGATCTATCTTATTAAGAAGATCTTTGGCTCGGTGAGAGGTATCCTTGAAATTGGTGGATTATGGCCTTCCAGCAGGGAGAATAAGGCCCAGAATTCCAAGTCAGGGACCAGTATGTATTGCTTGAGCCAGCTGATAGTCCCATAGAGTTCTTGGAGCTCAGTCAAGGTATATACAGTTTTTTGCAAGATGGAAGGGTGATAGGTTGTATGTATTGTAACTTGTCTTGTGCAATGTGGAGACCTAGACATTCTGGATCAGCAAGCAGACTGGGTATTGTATCTTGTAGAGTATTGTGAGATTTGTGAGCTAGCAGTATGTCGTCCATATAGTGGATGACAATTAGGTCCTTGGGGATGTTGGTTAAGGCCTTATTAACATATAATTGACAGATTGTGGGGTCGTTTTTCATACCTTCTGGTAGTACCATCCATTGATATCTCTTGGCTGTTCTTTGAAAGTTGGGCTCCCATACTGTGAAGGCAAAGTGAGGTCTATCTTGTTCTGCTAGGGGGATTTGGGAGAAACAATCATGGATATCAAGTACTACGATATGGTGGAGGGATGGCTGTAGGGTGTGGTAAGCCAGCTTGTAGCAAGCCCATTTTTTCCATCTGGGCATTGACTGCCCTAAGATCTTGGAGGAGTCTGTATTTCCCCAATTTCTTTTTAATAACAAATATTGGGGTATTATGTTTGCTGAGAGAGGGCTCGATGTGGCCAAGCCTCAATTGTTCAGCTACCAAAATTTGAGGGCAGATAATTTATGTTCTATTATAGGCCACTGTTCCACTCAAATGGCATCATTTGAGAACCAGGTAATGGAGATTGGCTCAGGGGCCAAGATTGGAGTCGATTCCAAGCAGGCAGTGGCCATTAGGGGGTGTTAGCCAAGGTGTTGTCCTCTCCCTGATAGTCACAAGTTGTCATGGAGCATGATATCATTATAAAAGGCACGGTCATCTGTGGTAAGGATCGTGCCCATGTTCTTTAGGATGTCTCGGCCCCATAAGTTATGGGGAACATCTGCTACTATGGGGGTTACTATACCCTGGTTTCCATCCAAGTCCTTCCAAAATACTGGATGTGTGACCAGCTTGGTATTTTTATTTGCTGCCAACTCCTTTTATTGGTGGGCCTGGCTGGTATTTCCAATGAGGGAATTTAAGGGATTCAGTTTCTGATATAATGGTGCCATCAGCCCCTGAGTCTACTAGGCCCTTTATGGCAGTCCCATCTAGGAACAGGGTCATTAGTGGGGAATGATTGAGGATCGAGAGGGTGCATAATATCTGTCTCATTTCCCCTCTTGTGGTTGGGGCTAAGGGTCACTCTGGGTGAAGTTTAAAGGAGCTGAGTCCGGTTGAGGTTGTGACCTACAGTCCATAGCTTAATAGAACCCTTTTTTGCACTTGGGGCAGTGAGTCTTGGGGTGGGCTGTACCTTTTGAGCAGTGGCTATGAAAGTGCCCAAGCCCTCCACAGTTCCAGCAGCCTTCCTGTGTACCAAAGTGGGTGGGTTTTCCTTGTGATAAAAGAGTCTCCAAGGAAGCGGTCAAAGCCTCAATAGGGTCAGCCCTGGGGTCTAAGTCTCTAGCAGCAAGTACCCATTTGTGAATTTTATCATTGCGGACAGGCAATTACAAGCATTACAAGTAGGGGTGTTTAGGCCCTCCCAAGGTAACTGTTTGATAAGCACCTCTTGGGTGGGTCCAGACTCCACCCTCCACTCTACTGCCTCAGTGACATGGGTAAGGAAGTCTGTGAAGGACTCCCCTGACTGTTGAATCAAATTATGGAAAAAGACTTGTGGGTCACAGGGGGAGAAATATTTAAGGGCTTTAAAGGCCAAATCAGAAACTTGTTGGAAATAGGCATGGAGGACAATAGTAGACTAGAAGATGGGGTCAGTATATTGTCCGTGTCCCGTGAGCATGTCCAATGTAATGTTGAGGCCATATTGGAGATTTAGGTGTGCCTGGTTTTCAACCTAATCATCATAGTCTGCGTGCCAGATTAGAAAGACTGGGGGTTCTAAGACTGCTTTTAGTAAGTTACACCAATCATAGTGGGTTTGTAAATGTAAGGACCACTGGCGAAGAACCTGTTTGAAATATGGGGAGTCAGGGCCCAATTGCTCAGCTGTCTTGAGGATAAGAGTGAGGTCAGCGAATGGGGTGGGAGCCATGGATGCTGCCCCTCATCGGGGCTGACGTTAACTGGAAATGTGGACAAAGGCAGGTGAGGCTTTAAGGAAGGAGGTCTCGTGAGCACTTTGGATGCCATCCTAGATAACAATAATCTTAGCTAGCCCACTTGAAATGGAACTTCTGGGTTGCAGACTTCCTATCCTTAAAATAAATCAGATAATTATGAAGTAGAAATTCATCTGGGCCACAGGTAGGTCCAACTCTGTAAGCATCCAGAATAAACATCAAATACATGCTACCAAGATTTATCATCGTCACCTTCTGAATATAGTGGTGAGGAGCACATAGGGTCACATCGGCCATGTGGAAAATGTGAGTATCACAGAGTAAGAAAGCATGAAACAGAGACCTTATATAGTCCTGGGTAATAAACATTGGAGCTTGTCATGGGCCTGTCCACTGCAATAAATCTGAGCTTCTAGATTTTTCATTCTGTAAAGGAAAGTTTGCCCTAAAGATTGCTGAATATACTTGAAGCTTTTTTATTTCATTACAATTATGATTCTTCTTATCAGGACTAATTTTCCCAAAACATAGCCATGTTACCCTCTTAGTTTCTTTTCTAAAGTGAATTACTTACTCCCTTTCTCTTTCAAGTATACATTTTGACTTTAAATCATACTCTTGCTCCACATCTCACTGTATGTAGTTAAAAGTATCCAGGAAGCAGACAGAATACTCAGTTGCTTAGATTTATTTTAAGCAGATACCCTAAATCATCATTCTGAAATTCAGGATTTCCTAAAGTCTTAGGACATAGACATAATTTTACAAAGGGTTTTGAAACTGTATAACAGCTATGGCCTTACCTCTGCCCACCTTTCTAGTACCTTTTTCTCATTTTAATCTGAGACCTTTTCAGAATGACCTTACATTCTGGTTAATGTTACTGTGAATGAAATACACAGCTCTTTCTCAAGAATACAGGCTAAATATAAGTGATCAAGATCCAGAAACACAAATTCTGTTTTCCTTGAAAAAAATAGTACACTGTGGAAGAGGCTGTGAACTGTGAAAGTCAAAGGAGAAAATAAATTCGTAAATCAATACACTTCTCAAATACACTGGTTATGGCATCATAGATGTGGGCTTCAGGACAGTGAGGAAATGTCTTCTACATGTTCCAGTTTTATAACATTCTTACTTTAGGTTAGTAGAAACTAGAGTTTGGCCAAGTAGATTCCAAAAGCCTTACCTAGTAGCCACAAGAATCTGGAGAGATATAAATATTAGTTTTAATGGTTACCATGAAAGAAAAAGATAGCTCAGGAAAATCCAAGTTGCTAGTTTGTAATTTTTTACCTTTTGAGAACCAGGAATTTTGAGTCAGTAAATCAATCTTTACGACCTTCAAAGAGGTATAATATGTAGGGAAGCTCTAAAAACTTTCCAGATTTTCCTATTTTTCTCTTTAGCAATACACGGTTAATGCCTTGTTTCTATTCAAACATCCTGGAACACAATCTGGGCAATTAGCAAATCGTGCCTAGACCAGTTGTGAGTACACATACAGTGTGGCTAAACCATGTCTCCAGGTGAACTTCTTTGGAGAACCTCTATTTGTCATCTTATACCTATTCATAATTAGGAGTATAATTGACTAAAATCAGATGTATTATGAGAAAGGAAAAACAGTCAAAAGAGGTCCTATACCATAACTTAAACTGTAGACTGAGATAAAGACCTAGAAATATGACCATAGCAAGAAAAATATCTCTGCTCTTAAACCCTATAAAAGAAAGTATTGAACAATAATTTGTGCCCAGTGGGGCCCCCTACTCTCTCTTCATCTCTCTAATCAAAGTTTCTCTGAATAAAGTTTCCTCACTACTTTGCAATCTGTGAGGACTTTTATTTCATTCTTGAATAAAAGGCTAAGAAAATGGATATACCTGATCGGGACCCCAGCCCTATAGCAATTTTATTATCTTCAGTGTGTTCTGTTTTTACCATGCAAACTACCCTCTATTTTGTTTTTGATATCTATCATCATCTAGTCATCTAGTATTTTTAAATTACTTTTTCAACTCACTTCCCCACTGTGCCCCCAAATCAACTGTCTATTTCTTACAAATTGCAAATCCTCTTATTGGCTCAGCCTTCTATTTTCTACAACGCATGTATATGTGATGTGCAACACAAATTCTGTCTTCTACTTGAAATGTGAATCTCAGCATACACCCTATTCCTCTATGTAATATAATTTCTCATGTCAAATGTAAATTTCTCTGTAAGATTCCTTTAGACATCCTACAAAAGTTAATAGCTTACTCTTTTGCAC
>NW_008337147.1:126161-163025 GCF_000622305.1 Nannospalax galili | reverse complement strand
TTATGCATATTATTGTGCCTGCATACTAAGCCCATGATGTATTTTAAGCTAATGAATGTTAACTTTCACCTAATATTTAATTAAATATGTAACATAAAATATGTCATTTCTATTACTTGCTTTCAGAATTTACTTTAATCCAAAATAACAATTACTAAAATTTTCTTTTTGTAGTAATATTACAGACATGAACCAAATTTTGTCTTCGTAAAGATGCTTCCTCTCTATCCTTCTGATAATAAACATAAAGTTCTCTATTCATTCTTCTTTGCTAGCACAGATACTCTTCAGAAAGGATGGCATAAATGTAGGCAGGAGCTGGTAAAATACCTGTAAAGTTCTTTTTTTTTCCACTGATGTTCCTGATAAATAGAGCCAAACTCTTCAGGTAACAGTGGAGGACTATAGTGATGGAATACAGGATATGAACAAGTCTTCTTGTTTTATTTGGTTAAGGAAAGGTTTTTTTTTTCCTGAATTTTGCCATGTGCAGCAGGACTATCCAGGGTTATTCCATTAGTTTGTCCATGTTTCTTTATCCCAAAATATTGAAACAACTCACTGTATCACCTTTAGTGCTTGGTCAAAAGTTTTGAGATCACCAATGATTTCTTTCTGTAACAACTTTTTTTTTTTTTTTGGTCTTTTTGAGGCAGTTTCTCCATGTAGCCCCAGCATGCCTGCTACTTGCTGTGTAGACCAGGCTGACCTTGATCTCAAAGAGTTCTGCCTGCTTCTGCCTCCAACGTGCTAGCACTGAATGCTTGTGCCACCATGCCCAGCTGTTTATAACAGGTTTTAGTTGTATTAAAACCTAACTTAGGAAACAAAATAAAGTAAAACAATGCCTTGACCAATGGATAGTTGTAGAAAGTGCTTCTTTAAATTGTATCAATATCTGTCTCAAAGAACTGCTACCATAACTCAATATTTTCCTGGTTAATATTATTTAGCTCTGATGAGTCTGAAAATAGAAATAAAAGTGCTTGATAAAAGACATATGGAAAATCAATAGAAAGAATATATAAATAAGATCTGTTATACAGAAACTGAATCACAACTGAATGCCTTGGGTTTCTGAACATGCCCTTCCTTTCAAGGGCAATGTAAATGCTTCTTTTGTCCTTCCCAGCATCACATCTGTAACTGTATGCAGCTAACAGGGACTGACTTCCCAGCTAAATTTCATCATTACAAGCTTTGCAATGAAAGGCTTTCCTCCAGGACAGCCTGTTACTGCCCTCTATTGATGCTTCCAATTGTTCATTTCATTTCAGTCAAAGAAACCCTTTTGATTTCTATGTCCTAAAGAATGTTCATCAGAGGCAATGAGAATAAAATTTTAGTGTTTTCATAAAGTACCTTTTCACCTCTTCAGAAGTAGATATGTGGAAAGACCTGATGCTTATCTCCTCCCTCTTTGTCAGATAAAATTCCCTTAGTTTGATGCAAATAAAAAGAAAATAAAGACACAGGAAGCTAACACAAGTGAAAAAGGCAAACTCATTAAGAAATTTCCTAGATTAGTGTACAAATGATGGATTCAGTAAATAACTGGGTAAATTACAGTCCGTTGGGGACAATAACCAGCCCACTTAAGGAGTAAGTTTTTCATAGTGATATTTTGTAGTTTTCTTATGGTGCAAAAGGGTATGACTATATTCTTTTACTTTAATACCATATTATCATTATTCATCTTTTTTCCTACTCCAGAATTACATGATTTAAACATCAATACTTAACATTTTAAAATTTCACTCATATAGCAGTATCCTATTGATTATTTTAAATGCATGATTATCTTAAAGATTTTTTTTTAGATAGGCTTTTGCTATATAGTCTAAGGTTGCCCGGAATTCATTCTATAGCTTCAGGTTCCCTTGAACACAAAATTCTCCTGCTTCAGTCTCCAGAATGCTGGAACTTCAAGCCTGGCATGGTGATTCATTTCTTTTCATTTCTCTTTACAATACAGTCTCCCTGTAGCCCCTCCTGGAACTCCATATAGACTAGGCTGGTTTCTGCACTGATGCTACCTCACCCAGCTGATGATTCAGTTTTCAATGATAGACTTAACAGATAAAATGCATCTTGATTCATACAATACACTAATCAAATCTGTGTAAAAATACTTATTTCTTGCATTTTATTATCCCCTAAACTTAGTCATTATTTTTTTTTTCTATTCTTTTGTCCTAGTTGGAAGCTTGTAGACTTTTTGTATTAGTTTGGAAAAAATGCAAATTTACTTAATTGAGAATTTTGCAATCATTTTGCAGATAAACATTTCTTCTAATAAGGCAGTAAGAAAAATTGAAACAGTGTTTAAGGGCAGACTGAGATTTTCCTGATACCTGTTGAGAATTCTTTTATGGTGTTCCCTCATTATATTTGATCTTGAATATACATTTTTTTAGGGAACTATAAATGTTCATTTTAATAGATGAAAACTATAACCAATAATAAAGTACATGTTATGTAATGATTTTTCTCTTTGTTTAATTATGGGATGATAGTATACCAAAGTTTTGGCCATCTTACTGACATAATTAGCTGAGATATAAACTTCAGTTTTTCTGGATGATTCTACAGACAGTAGTAGTAATAATTAGGTAAAACTCTTCATAGGTTTCTCACTGCACTTTAAAGTTCTTCAGTAATTTTATTCTCTAAATATATAGTTTAACTTAGTACTAGTTGCTCAATTGACTGTAAATTTTGCACATATAATTCTAGATATTTTTTGGCCAGATATCTTTTGCACTGGCTCAATACATACATAGAATGAAGGTGGTAAAAGGAATAAAAGCAATAATGGAAAGTGAAAGGTTAATGGGGTGGAGAATGGATGTGTGGGGAAGAGAAGGGAGTATAGAAAATCAAGCAGGTATTGATCTGGAGGATCCATCCCTACTGGAATACTTCCATAATTCTGTGCTAAAGGGGGAGAAAAGTAAACAGTAGTCTTACTCACCTGTGAACACTGTAGGCTACAATAACACCTGGCCTGGAAAAACATGTCCACTGATAAAGTAGTGATACAAATGTTGTGGCTATAACCAACAATTTTCTGATTGGATTTAAGGCCTGCTCCCAAAAATGGAACCCATGACTGATAACATTATCTGAATCAAAGCCCAGTGACTGGCTGGGTCATAGGTCCTAGGAGAGAACTTTATATTATTATTCTGTTGAATAGATGTAATAAATTGCCATGGAAGTTCTTACCACTTTACCCATGGATTGGTGTGTCTTTCAACCTACATTACAGATGCTTCTGTTTCCAGCAAATAAGAATTAATACAGAGAGTCATGGCTGGTCAATGTACAGAGAACAAGAGAATATGAGACTGGACTGTTCAGCCTTAAATAGGATAACTATATCTTACCTCTACCCCCATGGCTTAGGATTCATTGCATGTACACAAGTAAGCATATCAAAACACACAAGCATGTTATCAGAAGTGCACACAATGGGACTCAAATCAACAGTTGTAGATATATGTTTACATAGGAACACAGACACACAAGTATATACATGTATACATTGTTTTAGGCAGGGGAAGACCGTAAAGGACAGAGGTGATATATCCCTGCAATGAAATAGTATTTCCTAGACATTACAACACCATTGCACATGTTGCACAGTACAGAAAGATCGTGGAGAGATGTCTTTTCCTAAGCTTGCTTACAACTATCCAAGCTTGGATGAAGACTTTCTTATATAATAGCCTTAGGAGGGGAGCACCTATACTTCTGTTAGTTAGCCCTCACCTATTGCTCTGTAAGTAAGCCCAATAAACTCACTGGTTTCCCAGACTGTAATTTGATAAAACTATACCTGTTTGTTTGTTGTTGAGACCAGAAAGGAGGTGGCAGGCTTTGTTTACTACCCTCCAGAAAGAATTTTGGCTACACTTGGCATAGTTTACCAAGATACAAGTAAATCAAGGATGAGTTTGTGAAGACCAATGGTGTTGCCCCTGATATAAGGAAAGAGACTAACAACAGAAGTGAAGCTGGGTGAGGGGAGAGTGTTGGCAGAGGAGATTTTGACATGGTGGTCTATTCTCGTAGAACTGGTTGGGGTAGCAGCAGTGGCACGGGTACTTCTGTGGATAGTGAGATATGTAACTACAGTGAGGCACCTAGTGAGGCAGATGATGTTAATGGGGGAAATCCTGGGATGGCAGTCTTCAACATGGTATGGAATGGCATTCCTCTCAGGCTGGCGGGGTCTCAAAGAGAGTATGAAGATGCTTTGAGAACAGCTAGAGATCTAGAGCAGACATTACAAGCCAGGTGAGTAGTGCAGCTTGGCCACTCCTATGGATAATAAGAGATCTGTCCCAGGCAGAATCAGCATCCTGGAGTGAGACCGACAGACTGACAGTATAAGGGAGAAATTGCAGTGAAAAAGAAAGGCCTCTTCAGTACTGGCCTCCATCCTGCACAGTAAACTGAATAAAAAGAGAAAAAGAGATGAAGATGTTAGGCAACTATTTTTTACAGCTAGGGGCCAAAAATGGAAGAAAGCCCAGATTAGACTAATAATATAAAGCTCATCCTGGAACCAAAAAATCTGGAACCCATGGGAGGAGGCACATAGTGATGAGGAAGGGAGCAACCTAGAAATAGCTAAAGATAGCACTTGTGTTTGACCTTTAATACAAAGAAGGGACGAATCCATGATCTAGTATCTTGTGGTGGCCTTAACAATGGTCCGGTACAAAAGAATATGGTAATCAGAGAATACTCAGAACAAGAGCTGTTAGAACTAGGGCAGACAGTCAAATAAGCAATAAAGGAGTCCCTCACCACCTGGGTTTATGAGGCTGTGGGACATGGGGTCAGATGCAATTAGTTTAAGTGCTACAAAAGCAGAGAAGCTGAGCAATAGAACTACAAATACTTCCTTGAGACACAGGTGGCATAACTTGAGGCAGTACAGGGGAAATCAGTCCTTGATAGCCTGGCTTGTATGAGCCATAAGATATTCTTCGTCATTATCAGTGGTAGTTCCCATAGATATAAGGTGCTGGAGAACAGCAGAGGGACAGACACTACTGAAGAAACTAGGCATGAGGAAAGCAACATATGGTGCCCAGTTCCTGGATCAGAAAAGACTGAGTTCACCAAAGCTTTAAATAATTGGTTCAGCAGGGCCGTTGAGATTGGTATGAAACTTTAATGGCTTTCCTGAGCCTTTTAAGGGGGCAGGATCTTTATGAAGTAGGAAAGGCTTTGGCAGGCTTAAATGACTTAAACAAGCTTTTAAAGTATGTCCACAAACTAGTAGAGCAACCTAGAGGAATTAGGAAAAAAGATAAAACAGAGAAAGAGGCCTTTTTGAATTACTCAAAGGCAAATGTTGCAAGATTTTTATAAAACCCAAGTTCTTTCTTTAAAAAAAATTGACAAAATGTCAAATTATATACTATGGAGTTTTTGAAGGCTTGACTGCCTGAGGAACAGTTCATAGAAAGCACCCATGATAAAAACAATAGAGGTACAGAAGATAAAAATTGCCCCAGAGGTGTATAGTAATCCCCCCAGATTTAACTGGGTACATTTGCCTCCAGGAAAGGGCATGTTAGGTGTAGAGACAGTTTGCCTAGACAGGAACTCTCCCAGCATCCATGTATGATCAATGTAGAGGCAATAGATATGGTTACAGCCATGGAGCAGAACCAGGGCCTGTCTGGCACAGGGAACCAACAGGTACAGCAGGGACAAATAGGGCCCAATTCCTCCTTTGCCCTGTGCAGATTGAAGAATCTTGAGCCAGTTCTAAGAAGTTCATTGGAGATGGAGAAATACAGGAAGGCTCCATGTAAGAGCTCCAGGATATGGAATGGTTCAGAGAAAATGACTAATGATTGTAAAGAGCTACCCAGTGCCTCTTATCCATACTATTGTACTCAGCACTGATCTGTTAAGAAAATAATTGATACAAATGGATAAAATCTTACCATGATGTGGAGAAGCCAGAGCTGTCCAAGTCCTGATTCCCTGTCTACAAATTGGGTAACCTCTTCAGAGGATGGTGCGATTAGAATAGGAAGTAGGAATTGACTAGGCAGTTCGGGTAAAAAGACCCCAAAGAAAAGTAGCCAGTTTCTTGGCTAAAAGTGTTTTTTTTTTTTTTTTTAAATAAATGAGAGATTGAACATGTAGATCTCTCATAAAGAAGTAGGCAATATTTCCAGTCTTTAAGAGAACACTTGGCTAAAAGTCAAAATGCTGTTGGGCATTTCATAGCTTAAAATAGTCAAAAGTATTTGGGAGCTCTTATCTAACCCCTAAAATATTTTAGGGTTACTTCTTCAGAGAGGGGAATTATTATAGTCTCAAAAAGTCTCCCCCCTCAAAAAAAAAGTACACAAAGTTGTGAGAAAAAAGTGATGGGAAGATATGGGAGGAGTTGGAGGGGCAGAGTGGGTGTGGATTTGATGAAAACACATTATGTGCATGCATGAAATTCTCAATAACTCTTTTTAAGTAAAAAAAAATCTTACCATAGTATGTTAGACTTGTTTATGCTTGATTTAGTACATAGTGTTATCCTCTGAGTGTTTTGCAGATTTGGAAAACCATTTGAGAGATATCAACTACACAAGAAACAAGGATGAAAAATATTCACAAAGATACAAGGCACTGGTGCATTTTGGGAGCTTTATATTTTGGTAAGGCACAGACGATGCCCACCAGGATGGTTGAGGAAATTCTACAACTATCTGGGCCTGTAGATGCTAAAGACTAAACAAAGATATCATGCAAATAAGAATAAAGGCTCCCAGAAGCCTTATGATTATGAAATGTAAATCACAGTGCCAGGGGTGGGTTGTTGGCCAAGGAGAACCAAAAAGACCCCAAAATGATAAAAGCTATTATCACTAATGATGGTTGCATGACAGAACTAGGTGGTAAGACATATTGCTCAAGACATAGCCTGATGTGAACACTGGAAAGTCAGGAATCAAGGCAACTTATAGAAGGACTAGGTTTGAAGGCTTATTGTTTCAGAAGGAAAAGAGTCCATCATGGTGGGACAAACATGGTTGGAGGTGGCAGGAGGCAGAGAGACAAGAAAAGTGAGTGCTCACATCTTCATGTAGGTACAGGAAACCGAAGGACAGATTACAAATGGACACATCTTTAGTCTGCCCCCAGTGACATGCTTCTTTCAGCAAGTTCACACTTTCTAAACCTCCCAAAATAGCACCATCAACTAGGGACACAGTGTTTAAAGACTTGGGAGATGATTGGGGACATTCACATTCAAATCACCACACACACACACACACACACACACACACACACACAATGAAAAAGCTTTTAGCAAAAGCTGTTGCATTTTACTGGTGAATCTGTTGAGGATCTTAGATATACAGTAATAGACATGATATTAATTTTCTATAAACACCGTTCTCAACATGTTCTTTCTTTGCAAAAATTTAACCTGCACATCTGATCTGGTCTTGACATTTTAGCAAAAATTTATTTTTATCATTTGATTTTCAAACCCTCTTGAATTAGTCAGCTTTCCATTACATTGAGAATGTGCCAAAGAAAAGTCAACTTAAGGAAAAGTTGCTTGAGCGTAGTGTTAGTGATTTTGATACATGGTTGACTGGTCACAAGTTTTCAGTTCATCAGGAAAGAAGACTATCATTTCAGAAGGAGAACTTGGTAAAGGAGGCTGCTTACTTCATGGAGGCCAGAAAGCAGAGAAGGAGGAAAGGACCAAGAACAGGATACCACTTCCCAAGACTTGCTCATGGTGCCATAATTAAAAGCTGGCCCTTATTTTCTAAAGTTTCCATCACTTCTATAGTCCAGTAAAATATGAATCCATTTTTATATTCATTAATGAGCTTATTTTCACCCATATCTACATACCTTACAACACTGCCATCATTAAGGACAAAGCCTTCAATATATAAACCCAAGAACATTTTATATGCAAAGAAAAACAGCCATGTTTGGAATTCTCTAAGAAAATAATGATTTATAAGAAATCAATCTAAAAATTAGTTTGTACATATCCCTATAACATGGTTTTCATAAAACATTTTAAATATTCACTATAAAACATCATTATATAAATAATAAAAATATGCCTACAATAACAAATTTGGATATATGCAAAGATGTTTGGCAAAACTGCTTATGAAGTACAATGTGGTCCACCATTCCAAATTTCTTAATATATCTCTATAGCACCACAAATAATTCATAGACAAATGATACTGAAAATGTATGTATTAAAAAAGTGATTCAGAGCTGGAGAGATGCCTTAGCAGTTAAGAACATTGGCTGTTCTTGCAGACAACCTGGATTCAGATCCCAGCACCGACATGGCAGCTAAAAACCATCTGTGACTCCAGTTGCAAGGAATCCAAAGTCCTCTTCCAACCTCCATAGGCATTGCAAGACATGGGTGCACTTACATACATGCAGACACTAGACTCAGACACAAAAAATAAACTAAAAATAATAAATAAAATATTTTAAAGTGACAGTATTTACCTCTCCCTTATTAAGATGTTAATGTTGATTTTTAAAATTTTGTTAATAGTTTCTAAAGTTTATGAAACTTTTATTTGTTTTTAAAATTATTTGATTAGTCATGCATTTGCTCTCATTTTCTAGCAGTAGGTTCATGTCTGGCTTAATTGGCGAAGTTCCAGGATATTAAGTTACATTATCTCAAACAAAAGGGGTAAGGTACCTGAGGTATGATACCAGAGGTTATCCTCTGACCTCCACATAAACACAGAAAAACAGACATAAAGGAGGCTTTAAGCCTCCTGTGTAGTAAGTCATTTATCGTTGAGAAAAATGATTCTGAACAGGAAAATATTAGTGAAATTTATGTAATGATGAAAAACTCCAATATCTATATGATATAATACTATGACAGCAGAATTATGAGTTACATTGGAACATGAAAAACAATAGCCTGTTTTGAATCAATAGGAGTTTCTTCTGCATATTGACTTGTATTACTTTAAAACCCTTCTAATGTTTTACAACTATTTATAAAATCACAAAGATTCTCACACAAAAGTAATCATTACACTTCTATTTCTAGATTTAGTTGTCACTAACACCTTTTCTTGTTTAGTATTTAAGAGGTTTTTATTATTTTTACAAGTGTAGTGCTTTCTTATTTTTTCACTTTTTACTGTGATGTATAGTATGGGCTACACCTCCTTGTTTATGAATTCCTACCAAAAATAAAGGCTAATACCTGTAATATATGAACATATATTGATTTTCTTTTACTTAGTTATATTTAATACCCAGTAAATATGTTATATCTAAAATATAATTCTGTCTTTAGACTAGGTACATAGACTACTGTAAATATGAAGTAGCTGAACACTCCCTTTATTGTATGGCATTATTATTGATTTATTTTATGGGATTTATTAATTGCCATGTTTTATATTATTGTATTGAGGCATGATACATACATTAATGTGCCAATATTTTCACATATAATTATCATACATGGGTAGAAAAATTGATAAAAATAACATTTCTAATTGAATTCAACTGGAAACATTATAAATTACTAAGGAACTCTCATAAAAATATGTGAATAAAACTGGATCTCACAGGTATAGCTGAATGCAGAGAATGTTTCTCTTTAGAATTTGATTTTATGCAAAAGAATTAAAAATGGAGAGGTTTTATTTTTTGCTTCTGGCTCCTAAGACCTCTTGAATTTAATCTACATTGGAATATATTTGCAATAAGCCAAACAGGAAGCAGTAGATTTATTTATGGAATTAATAATCATTTTTAATATGGAAGAATAGGCTACTTTTTGTCTGTTATTGTCTCTTACTACACTTCATTTCAATGACTAGTTAGTCAATGATTTTGCTCAATATTATTGTTGTTTTTAAACCAAATAATAAGCAACTACTCAGTTTATAAATAAGTCAAACTATATTTTCAAGAACTTGCATAAAATTTAATTCTATGAAAGTTACATCCACAGTAGTGTGACTATGAATTCTATTAGACTGATGGAGAAAATTTTATTTCTAATGTGATTTGATGTAGCTTTTTATAATGATAGTAATACTTGCATACTTATTTTATCTCAATGTCAATCTAACAAATTTGGGAAAGTAAAGGAACAAAATATTTTTTCCTATCAGCGCATTTCAGACCATTTTCATAGTGTTAAGCCTTATTATTTTTTATGTGTAAAATCAGGAGTCTATTACTAAGCACTAAAACAATCATACAAAGACTATTATATTGCTGCTTATTTATTATTCAAGTCCAAGTGGAAAATAACTGTCTGTGTATCTGTGTGTGTGTGTGTGTGTGTGTGTACATGTTTTTGTATGTGTATGTGGAGATCAGAAGATAACCTCTGGTATCATACATAAGGTATTTTACACCTTTTGTTTGAGACAAGGTAACTTCATGGCCTGGAATTTCACTGATAAAGCCAGAACAGCTGACCAAAGTGCTTCTAGGAGTATGTCTGTCTCAGCCTTTCATCTAGCCATACTTGGTATTACAGGCACACACTACCAGGTAAATTTTTGTTTCTAGAATCTGAATTCAGAACATGCCTCTTGCAAGACACTTGTGCCACCTCCCCAACCCTAAATATAGCCTTTAAAAACTATCAAGCTCGCTCTCAGACCTCATCAGAGAAGCTTTCTTGTGTAGTGGAAGTCAGTTAATGCAGAAACTAACAACCAGCCAATGTGCAGAGAGTACACTGTGGCCTGTTCAACCACAAACGGGATGTCATATTATACCTTCTTCCCTCAAGGCTCAGAGACCATTGCAGAAGAGGGAGCAGAAAGATTGTGAGAGTCAGAGAACAGAATGGGTCAGAGAAAAACAGTGTCTTCTGGACATGATAGGACTATAGTACTCATGAACCCACAGCAGCAGTGATTTCCTATATAGGACTTGTTCAAGACCAAAACAGTGATCATTGCAGCATAGAGGGGTGAGGGAATCATGAGCTAGCTGAGGATCTATTGACAGCGGCTGGCTTCTGCGGGGGAAGGAAAGCCAGTTTCTTAAAGTGTGTGGCACTTGGTATGGTAGGTGAATACTACTTCAATAGATGGTCCCAAAGTCCTGAGTATATGGAAAGCACAAACTGAACTCAGTGCTTTAAAAACAAGAAAAAGATGACATGAAGTTTGGAGAGGATGAAGGCATGGGGGTAGATCTAGGAGGAATTAGGGGAGAAAATGGGGGAGCTAAAATAATAAAAACGCATTTATGAATATATGAAATTATCAAAGAAATTATAAAAAAAATTATGAATACAAAGTCTTGCATTACCAAAAGTTGTTTTATTTGTAAAGTATAGGGCAATGACATGTTGTTCATCATTGTCCCTTACCCTGAATCTCTGCTGTTTTTATACTTTTACATAAGCAAAGCACTTATTTATTTCGACCACCTTTCTTCATGAGTGAAAAGCATTCCATTTTATTGTTCTCAGGTTTCGGTTCAGTGCTAACATTATATTAATATTGAAGAATCCTAGAAGGCAGGGTGATATATTTTTAAACTTCAAGCAAACATAAACATGTTTATGTGTATATGTATAAATAATGATCAAAGAAGAGGAAAAGAAATTGAGAGGGAGTTGGGAGACATAGGAGGAGTTGGAGAACACTGGGAGGGATAAAAATAATGCAAATACAATATTTTCATATGGAATTCTCTAAAGAATTATTTTTTAATACACCTTCTGTGTATAGGTTGATGTGAATTACCTGAAAGCTTGTAGAGAAATGACATAGTGATATACATTTTCTTACTTTGATGCTCATGTGGAAACTACAGAGATTCTTCTATCTACATATACATTCTTTAAAATATTTTCTCTCCAAACAATAATCAATAACAAATATGCTTCCTATCCCATTCCTCGAGCAATTTTAGACAAATAACACACAGATATCTTACCCTAGAGACTCTATTAAATTTATTATAGTAACTGGAATGTTATTTTATTTTTGTGTTTTTTTCTTGTGTGTGTGTATTTATTGTTCCTGTGGTAAATTGGTAAGTTAATTTATGCATGTGAACCTGTAGAGACCAGGGAATGATTTTAGGTGTCCTCCTGAATGACTGTCCTCCTTCTATTTTAAGGCGTGGTCTCTCACTGAACCAAGAGATCATTGGTGCAATTAGGATGACTGACCAGCAGTGACTGAATCCAGGGATCCAACGTCTCTTCATACCCTCAGCACTGGGGTTAGAGATCCACGTACCTGGATTTATTTTTTTCTTTATGCATGGAGTTCAGAAAGCTGAGTTCAGATCCCCACACTTTTGCACCAGGAACATTGTCATATGATACATCACTCCAGTTCCTGGAATTTATTTTCTATGAATAAAATGTTCATCTAAAAAATCACATTTGTCTAGGAAAACAACAGTACTTGATTCCTTTGTGGGTCTGTGACCACTCTAGCCATGTGTACTTGACTATGCTTATAGTACCATGCACTGATTTCTTCCTACTGAGTGGACGTTAAGTCAAATTATTGAACCACTGATGGTCTCCAAGATAAAAGTGTCACTATTACACCAATAGAGAGATAATTTCCTGGACCAATTATTGCTGTGGTTCAGAGGCTTTACAGCTAGGCAGGATCATTGATGCCATTTCTCCCTTAGTTTACATAGTTTCTTTTAATACTATGAGAACTAGAGTTCAGGAAAGAGGCTTCCAAGTCATTTGCAGCTCAAGTCCCGTGTCCAAACTATGCTGAATTTTCAGCAATAGAGTCTTACTTTCAAATTGTGAAAGACAATAAAGGGCTATGGCAGTAGCCTATATTAATTTGTGAGTCTCTTGGACTACCCTGTCCAACATCTTGCAGTAGGTTTCCTTTGCCTGACAGTATGATTTTTATTATATATCCTTCAGCTAATATATGCACTGACATACACATTATATATGTATTTTTCAGTAAGCTTATGAAATAATACATTTTCCTTTGTTTTTTTTTATATAACCCAACACTATTTATCACTATTCTCTCTCCCCCCACAGCCTTCTTTCTTTTTTCCTAGTAAAAGTACCCTTAATTTTCCCCAAATCCTCCTTGATAATGCTTGTGGTCTTCCATCACTCATGTAAGAAGGATTATTTTGGTGCAGACAGCAGCTATTATAAAGTTCTATGACTGGTCAAATACAAAGAAAAGGTGATTGTAGGGTTCCCAACCCTAACAGAGACATCTGCAATAACCTCTGCATATAAGTTTCAGCGAACACTGAGGAAGACTGATTAGAAAGAGTAAGAGTCAGAGGAACAGAATGCTGCTAGATAATGAATTCAAGGCATGATATGGAAGATGCACCACAAAGTCTCCACAGTATTATAACATAAGAAGATACGCATAATGACAAACCAGCTGATATGCCAATGTGGATGGGGAAATTTCATCGAGTCCTACCTGTAGTTGAAGAACTGCAGGCAATCAATGAATGCTGATGGAGAGAGAACCAGTTTTCTTCAGGGCCTAGCTCCCTGAAATGTTATATATCCCAAGTGGTTAATCCTAATTATGTGTACACATGAGCATCACTAAATGGACTCAGTGCATTGTATATGTTTATTAATAAGTGTATGTGTGTATGTGTGTAACAATAATACAGATGGGGACATGAAATTGTGAGGGTTGGGGAGGCATGGGAGGACTTGGAGTTGACATGGGAGGGATGGAAATGATGTAAATTCAATACTCACGCATGAAATTCACTAAAATAAAAATACATTAAGTTCATTTATACATTGAAATACATTTTGTATGAAGAATTTCAAGTTGTATTTAATTATTAGATATTTAAAAGTGCATATTTCAATCATAAAACTATATATTTTAAGTGCAAGTATTTCCAATTTGATTTTAAAAATTCCCAAAATAATATGATTCCTGAAAACTCAGGGATGTTTCTGCAAACTGAAGTCAAATGTATAGGATATGATATGTCTAATTAATGACAAAACCATAAAATGTAGATTGGATGTCTATTTACAAAGCAGCCCTGCCTTTCTGCTACCCTCACAGCTCTGACTAAACATAAATCAAACAAAAAACTTCACCTGTAGCAAGAGTTACATCACAACCTCAAACCTGCTTTTGGAAGGAGACATGACAATATGTTCATCCAAGATCAGAGAAGAATCTCCTAGCATGACCTCAAAGTATTTACATGCTGAGCCTCCTTCTGCTCAGGTAAGAAATAGGCAGAATCTTTTTCTACTTCTGTGTTAAATACAGAGTCTTAATATTAATCCACACGATTTTAACACAAAGTTTAGAATTATCAGAAACATACTTCCCAAAACAGCAAGGAATTGTCACTATACAGGAGAGACAGAGGCTAGATAAATTTGTGGTCATACTTTACAGCTGGGCAAAGAAAGAACTTAAACAAAAGTTACCTTCAAGTTCTGGAAGGTAACAGAGAACTGGAGCAATAACCTGCAATGTTTGGAGGTCTAGGGGAACATACTGGCCACCAACTCAAAGAGAAGTAACACATTTCTGGTGCTGAGGTTTTTCTCTGCTAGGATTAGGTGTCTGCTTGGTGTATTGCTGAAAACAATGCAAACTTGGGTTATAAAATATGGAGAAATCAAGTAGATACTGACCCGGGATCTTCATCTCAACTAGCTAACTTTCTTAGTGTTGAAAGTCTTATGCATGCTACTGGATGAGAAAAGTAATTATCAGTTTTACTCAGCTGTGTACCCAGAGAACTAAAACAATGACTGGTCTGGCAATTATGACCTCTAGTGTGCAATAGTGCCACACATGTTGTAGTAACAAACCATCATTTAGTTGGATTTAAAGCCCTATCCATGATATAGAGCCCATACTTGGAACTGGTATTGGGACCAAGAACCTGTGACTATGTAGATAATCAGCCCTAGAGTAAAACTTTCTCCTAATATTGTACCAAATGAACATAGTATTAAAATGTCTTCTAATGACTTTTTGCTATATATATAGATTAGTGCATCTCTCAACACTCAGCAGAGAAATTTGTGTTTACAGTAGAGCAGTTATCAAGATAACTCTACGGTTTCTTACTTTCTGTAGAAAATAAGAAACTGCAGACTTCTCTGCCCCACAAGGGACATCTTTGTGACATTCCTATCCCCAAGACTCAGGGACCATCACAGAAGTGGTGGTAAAAGGACTGTTGGATGACAACAGTCACAGGAATTGTGACAGCATGAAAAAGTCCTGCTCAAATTCAGTCCAGAAAAAATACAGGCTTGGAGGGGGGAGGTAGGCTGAAGGTTCCACTGGTAACTTGAGGAGCTATTGGCATTTGGTTACTACTAGGACAAGAAGCGTCAGGGTACTTTTTCTATGATCAACCATATTCCAGGTCACGATCCACACTCAAGGGTTATGGACAACACATATTGAACTTAATAAGAAAAATGTCCATAAAGTTAGTTGGTAAAGGGAGGTGGGATGGATCTACAAGGAGTTGGGGCGGGGATAATCAAAATACATTGTATGATGCTATCAAGGAATTAATAAAATGTTAAAAACAAGAAACAAGAGCTAGTGGAAAAAAAATCAAAATAATCCAAATATTTAGATGTGTGTACATATAATAATAAAACTGCAGGAACTAGGAAACTGGACAGTAATCCTAGGAGGAAGGTGGAAAACGGAACTTGAGAGAGGGGGATGGTAGGAAACAAGAATTAGGAAGGGTAACTGGGGAAAATATGGACTATTTTAACTGGGAGGAGGAGATAGGGCTATATAAAAGTGGAGAGAGGAGAGATAATATTCAAGAGGCATAAACAACCAAAGGGAAATCTAATATTTAGTAAGCCTACTGAAAAATACACATATAATATAAATATTAGTGCTCCTGTATAGCTGAAGGCTATATAACAAAAACCACAGAACCAGTCATTAGAATCTCCCTTTGAATTAATAATCAGGGTTTCCCTGGAGGCCCAGGGAACATTATGAAAGGGGGAGCAGTAGAAAACATATAAGCGCCAGAGAGGCAAGACACCTACTACTAGTTAATGTATTCTAAACATGATAGAGAAGCTACACCAGTGAAATCTCCACAGTATGATAATCTAACAAGATCTGCATAATGATAAAAACAGTTGGCATGCCAAGGTGAATGGGGGGAATGTCACAGGGTCCTGCCTCAAGGTGAAGAGCTACAGGCAATCAATGAATGCCAAGGGAAGAAGAATCAGTTTTCTCCAGGCACCAGCTCCCTGAAAAATTATCTAATTCCAACTCCAAGTAGTCCTATACAAAGGTACACAAGAGCATCATTACAGGGACTCAGTGAATCTTATGTGTGTGTACACACATATATATACATATATATGTATATGTAACAGTAACCTAAAAAGAGGACAAGAAATAGAGAAGTGGTAGGGGAATGTTTGAAGATTGATGGCAGAATGGGATGAATGAAAATAATGCAAAACTAATACTCATGAATGAAATTCTCAAAAAATATTTTTATAAAAGTTCAACATGAAGAATATATTCATGCTGCCCCAAGGCCTGAGAATATCTAAGTCTTAACTATTGTCCCAGTTTGCTAAAATGGTTTGTATAAAAGTGACCCTGATTTCCCACTAAGGCAGAATAGCAACTCATTTAGAGCTGCAATTTATAGTACTGTTTTAAAAAATAATTCATTCAATTTTATGTCTTACAGGGTTTATACTAAGTTCAGTATTGTATAACTGTATTAATTCATTTGTGAACCTAAAAATTTACAGCCACTTTTGAAAGAAATTTATCTTTGCTCTGTAAATTGTTATTGAATATGTTGAAGCTGTAAAGAAATGCTTCTTCTAATCATGTGGTTATTAAATAAATTAAAAAATTAAGTAAATGCCAAAAAAATAACTATCTCCCGTAACTTATTCTTCATAGACAGACTGTCCTGTTCACATGCACCAATACTGAAATTTACCTTGTGTCTTGTCAGGACATTAGAAGTTGGAAAGGAAGGATGACACTTACCAGGTATGGAATCAGGCATGATTTACTGTTTGTTTCAGTTAAGTGCTTATTTTTCCCAGTGTTTTTCTTTCTTTTTCTTTTCTTTCTTTCTTTTCCTTTTTTTTCTTTTGCATTTTGTGTGTGTGTGTGTGTGTGTGTGTGTGTGTGTGTGTGTGTGTGAAGGAGAGGTACAGGAGTGTCTGTGTTAATATGGAGGTAAGAGGGCAAGCTTGGGTTTTGTGTCTCACACTCTGTTCATTTTACTTTTTGTGTGCTTTTAGACAGGGCCTCTCACAGGCCTGGAGCTCCTCAGGTGACTTGGACTGGCTGGCCTGTGAGTCCAGGGGAACTGCTTGTCTCTGCCTCCATAATGATGGGGTCATAATCACCTGCCACCATGGATAGCTTTTACTATATGGGTTCGGGGAATCTAATCCAGGCCCTCGTGCTTGTAATGCAAACACTTCACCAACTCATCTACGTTTTCAGCTGCCAGAATCTTCAATGTGATGCCCCAAGAAGCTCCATCCCTTTTGTATGGGCCAAGAAGAAGATAAAGGAAAAAATACATAGCGCAGGTGAGTCACAAACTCAAACAGTTATACTTCAGCTAACTTGTGGAATTCTTGAGGTTCATGGCATTGAAAGTATATACTGGGAGTTGGAGAGATGCCTCAGTGGTTAAGAACACTGGTTGTTCTTGCAGAAGACCTGGGTTCGAATCCCAGCACCCACATTGCTGCTAACAACTCGCCGTAACTCCAGTCCCAGGGGATCCGACAGCCTCTTCTGACCTCCACTGGTACTGCATGACACGGGTACACTTACTAACATGCAGGTAATATACACATACACATAAAATAAAAATAATAAATAAAATATTTTTAAAAATTACATTTTGGGGCTGGAGAAATGGCTAATGGTTTAAGAGTACTGATTGCTCTTTCAGAGGGACAGGGTTCAATTCCCAGCACTCACATGGCAGCTAACAACTGTCTACAACTGCAGTTCCAGGATATCCAACGCCCTCTACTGACCTCTGTGTGCATTGCACAACCTGGTGTACTTACCTACATGCAGGCAATATTTTAAGAATATATTTTTTGAATTAATAGAAAACCAACTGATGATCTGTTTCATTTTCTGGTACACTGTCAAACATTTAAGAAACTGTAAGTGATAAACATATGTCATATTTAAATAAAAAATTAATACATAAAAAGGTGCTACACTGAAACTCAGTGATCATCTTCTAAACTCAATTCATGGTTCTTGTCAGGTTGCAGTTCCTAAAAAAAAAAAAAAAGCTAGACCACAACACATGAACCTTATCATAAACCTATTCACAAGTGAACAGCTCATCTCTTCCTTTCTGAGGAATGAAATGGAAACAGAGCTGTTGCCATTTTATTAACACACAGTGCCAGATATATAAAAGGTAATCTGTATCTAAACTGCGTTGGTAATGAAAGATGAATAAGAACAGAGTGAGACCTTGGCTTGCAGAGAAGAAGAAAGAGAAAGAGAGGGAGAGGTTGAGAAAGTAGATTGAGAGAACAGAGACAGTCACTTGTTTAGAGAAGAGGAGGAAGGAGAGGAAGAAGATGTAATGAAGTGGGAGGAGAGACAGAGAGAGAGGGGCCTTTGATAGAAGAGGAGGCAGTAGAGAGTGAAAGTGAAAATGAGAGAGAGAAGGAGGTAGGGAGGGAGAGAGAGAGAGAGAGAGAAGAAGAAGAAGAAGAAGAAGAAGAAGAAGAAGAAGAAGAAGAAGAAGAAGAAGAAGAAGAAGAAGAAATGTTCTTGTAGCCTAGTCTCACAGCTGGCTTTCCATTATTTTTGCCAATTTACAGGTTAGTTCTAAGACAATTGCTCGTTTAAGGAAAGTGTATAACACAAGATGTATTCCAAGAGGCTGAAAACACCCCCCAAACTTCATGGTGCCTACAACAATCATAAATACTGTGGTATTTATCAGGAAATTTCAAAATTCCAAAATTGTCTGCTCTGAAAACATTCTAAATTTCTTTCAATTATAGTATTTTCTATTTTCATTCCATTATAATATTTTCCATTAAATTTGTCATCACAATATTTGGATACCAAAGAAATTTGCAGGTAATTTATGAGACACATGTTCAAAGCAATTCCTTCTGTACCAGGGTTTTGAGGCATGCAGACTCAAGAGTTCAAGTGTATTATACCAGTAACTTTTATTTATTTGTTCGTTTATTTAACAATTGCTTTCAAAGAATCTTCTAAGTTAGGGACATACTAAACAATGGGAATATGTATAGACTTGACTACAATGTAAGATAGTGACATTAATAAAAAGTTTAGCTTCATTTAGGTTTTTCTGGGAAAATCAATGATGTTTTAATCTTGTGTACTTGCACACATTCAGATACATTACGAATTAAATGGTGTCTAAAAACATTGCTATTGTAGAGAAAGAGGCAGTTCACATCTATTGTCTGTTAATTTGCAAGGGAAGATTCAATGTTTTCTTATACTCACATACAGATGTTTGACTGTATCACTTTATCATGTTATTGCCTTAGGAAACCTCAAATGACATATCTGAAGCAAATATTTACTATGTGTTCATTTGTGCCTGGATGGTTTCTGATAATTATGAATCTGTCCAAGGGTTAAAAGTACAACAACCACTGATAGCTTTGAGGCACATATAGAGCATGATCAAAATTCATAGTTAACATAGCTGGACAGACTGCAGATAGGCTCAAACTTATTGTCAAAATGGCACTGCTAACTTCTTTGAAATTAATAAATCTGATGTAACCAGATGAAGGAAAAACTCTCCATTATATGTATGCATACATATGTATATATTACATTTGTGAATATATGTGAGAAGAAAATTTTAAGAAACTAGAAGCATGAATCATGGATAGTTTTTCAGCAACCTGCCTACATATTTTGTTGTCTTATAACATATTACTTTGTGCATTCCAGAGTATGTTATTTATTATTATCATTGAGTGTTCTGTCCTTTCCCTTGGCCAATTTCTACGTGTTTTCCCATTGGAATAGAAGAAACTAGGCTGCTTGAACTCTTTCTGTGATGTGTTTGACAGAAAACAACTTTTGTCTTTCAAAAGAAAGTAAACAATTGCTAAGGGATTGAACCTATTTCCAGGCTCATTTCTATGCAAACAGCGGACTGAAAATATATATATATAAAGTTTAATGACTTGGGATTTCATTTACACCAAATAATGAGAGCCTGTTCAAGACTGCAAATTGTGTCTCCGGTGTTGCCTTGCACCACTGCACTTGGTAGATAATGTATTCTGAGTCCTGGAAGAGAGCCTTTTAAAAATAACTGACATTGAGGATGCCAATAAGCACGGATGCCATGTGTGTGTGCCAGCTGTGAAATCATTAGTAGGTTGAAACACCCTACCATGCAAACAGCTTCAAAGTGATTTGAGGAAGGATGTATTTTAGCCAGAAACATAAATGAATTCATGAATTTGCCCTGCTTACAGTTCTCTATCTCAGTTCTGTCATTTAAAAAAATGTCATAACTCTTGTATGGATTTAGGTTGCTGAATATAGCATTTGAAAAGGCAGAGTTTACTATTCATTTATATTTTTGAACAATCACTAGTGCTCTTTTTTTAGGGAAAGATTTACATTACAAATCCATTATTCTAGTTAAGTGGTAAGTGCAAAATCTATTTGAAATTTGCTTCAACCATTTCATTAAAACTGGGCAACATAAGAAGCCAGACTTACAGATTACTGATGATGTTGTAAGAGACATAAAATACTATTTTAGTTCCACTGCAGATAATTACAAAAATATGTAACATGCTTTGTGTACTGCAAGTAGTAGAATTACCAGGAATGGGCAATGTTCCGAAGATGGAGTTGGCCAAAGAGAGAAATGCCTTTTTCTATAGCCAGAGAGCTTCTTCTCCCTAAAACATTCAAATCTGTGTTGCAGACAAAATTAAGTCTTGAAATTAGCAAGCATATTCTGCTGATTATTTTAAGATAGTTTTTCTTCTTTTAGTTTTGATCATTTTTCTTCACAGAAAATTCCTCCAAGCTATTTCTAGCTCTATATTGGGGGAAAATAAATATTAAACATTATAGCAAGGACAAATATAAAACAGACCTCACCAAACTGATTGGGAATCATCCCTTTCTTTATGTTCTGCAACAGAATCTTCAAGGAGAAAATGTACTTGAAAATCAGCTACAAGTTGGGGGTATTATGCGTTATTTTTTCAATTAAATTCAGTGTTTCTATAATGTTCATATTTATATTTAAATGTGATTGCCATCCTGTCTCTCCTTTTATATTTCCTTTCTAAAGTACTCAAATACACAAACAATAACTTTAAGACTCATGTTTGTGCAACCCATATTATCAGCTCACTGCAACCAATTTCACAGTTAATAGTACACCAATTAGCATTTCATTATATTAAATTGTTTCCTAAATCATTTCTTATATTCATTTGTTTATATTTCTGAATTATATATAACACGGGAAATTGTGGATTTTTATAGCCAGCTTGAATTATAAATACGCTAACTTCATGCATGGCATATACCAGGTTTTGGTAACAAATAATACCAGGGTATCACTGGATGAATACAAAGTAAGTCTTTCTAGTACAAAGACTAGCAAAGATCAGTAAGTACCTACAATTGCATATTTTAGTCACTAGATGATTAGAGTCACCAAAGTAATGGAAAACATGTGGTGCAAGCAATTCTCACCTCAGAATTGACTGACACATGCTATTTGTCAGGTCTATCCACTAATGTCACTCTTATTATCCAAACATATGTGCTTGTGAGACCATATGAGACACATGAGAACACATCTCTTCATTGGACTATGTGCCTAAAACAGGTAAGTACTAAGAGCATGGAGTCCCATAAGTAAGTATGCCAGGAGCCAACATCTTGAATTCTTGTAATTGAAATAATGTTAATTATAATAAATACCATTTTTAAACATTTGAGAATTTATGTCAAAAATACAAATAATGTGATGACTCTTATCACATGTCATGTTTATTTAAAGTATGACTATTATTTCTATAATTAAAACAGAACATTTAGAAAGATATAAAAAAATCATGAACAAATAACAATTACATATAAAATAACTTTGGGGAATGATGCTTTATTTTCAGACAGGGAGAGAGGAGAAATAAATGATGCCTAGGTAGTATAAAAAAACAAGAAATATTAGTCCAAAAACCTACTGAGAAAATACACATAAAATATCTCCATATGAGTCCATGTGTATTGCTGAAGTGTACATAACCAGTGCCAGGCAAGAGAAACTTTCCTTTGAATTATTAGCCAGGGTAGTCTAAAAGACTCCCAAAATTACACAGCCTATTTCCACTGGCCCTTGATTGCCTCCCAGAACTTGAGGGTAAGACCCTATTGCTGAAGACAAGACATACTTCAGAACAAGATTTGGAGCAATGGAGCTGGAACTGACCTGAGAGCTACCTCCCCTGCAGGTTAGCTCTCAGAGCTTTGGATAGCACTATGAAATTTGCTAAGGGAGAACACTAATAGATGGTCAAACATCAGCTTTAAGGCCTAATAACCACATCGATGATCAGCACAGCAAAGGACATTGGTGCACTAGTGGCACTTTTCTCTTGAGGGTAATCGCAGCTACGCAATTGGATTTAAAGTCCACTCAAAGGGAAGAAACTCTTGTGTAAGTATAGTCAAATACGTATGGATGGAGAGATGATAGATCTTAAAGAAAACCCAAGACTGTCACATCCCTATACAAATGTAAATTCTTAGTATGCAAAATATGGATCCTTATATACACAGACAAGTATGCCAGTCACCACTCTTTAAAGAAGCTTCTTTTGCAAAAGATGGAGACTATTACAGAATTCCAAAACTGGCAACACACAGACATTGTGAATTGCACAAGCCCAAGTGGCACATCTACAATGCAACCTATACTAATAAGGCTCGAGGAACATATAACAGGAGTGAAAAAGAGTACACTGCTGAATCTCTCAGTTCTCATCAATGAAGCTCCCTCATGCAACAGAAGACCAGGAACACAAAAAGTCACAATTGGCCAAAACTTAGAGAGTAAGAGCCTAGAGAGTATGGGTCTTGGAACAGGACTCCTATTTTAAACTCTACCCACTCAGGACTCAGGGACCATTTGGGAAAAGGGCGTGGAAAAATTGTAAGAGCCAGGGGAGAGGTGCATGACCACATGGAAATAGAGCTCTATCAGCTCCTGAAATGTTGCTCGTATGAGCCTACAGCACTGATGTCAGCATGCACAAGACCTATGCAAACTCGAGCATACAAAAACCCAACACAGAACTGTGGAAATGGACAACAAGTTCTGGTCTTAGCTTACAAACTATTGTCAGGTGATTACGGCTGGGTGAGGAAGAGCTGACCTTAAAGGGATGGAATCTAGATAGGCTGACTAGACCTCAGTAAATGAGCTTGCACTGAGGGATGTCCGGGGACACTAACTTAACAGGATAGCCCTTAACATGAATGTATTAATTCCAGTGGGGAGGTCTAGAGGGAATGTCAGTGGAGAAGAGTGTATACAGATGATTAATATTAAGACGTTCAATATGAAATACACAAAAAATCAATAAAATCACTTTTAAATTAAAAAAATTGAAGAGTATAGCAATCATTTCAATCATTAAAGCAGAGCTTATGGAAAATATAAATAAAATCATGAATGAATAATGATTGTGTATGAGACAATTTGAGGAATAATGCTTTCTTTTCACCAAAAGTATTATGTGTTAGGAATATTCCACAGAACATATGAAATTTGAAAGAAAATTATAGAAGAAAATGTAAAGATATATGTAAAAATTAATTTCTTAAGCTTTCAGAATCTGAACAGCTACCTAATTCTGAAAGTAATACAAGGCTTAGTGTTTCATTACCAGAGGATTCATTCTAGTGTTCTGTTGCCTTTCTGCACTCTTTCATGATTGCTTGAGCTATCATACTTGTCAATGTCATGGATGTATAGTTGAAATACTTTGTCCAGCTATGGCTTTTACTGACCTAACCCTATGTATTCTATAGTCTAGTTCATGCTTTAATTTTGATACTGAATACAGACTCTAAATACAGTCCAAATATCTTCCAAATTCTTCTCATATCAGAAAATGAAACAAATATCTCTCAGTTCTGAAGGCCAAGTGTTTAAGTTACCCATGTCTACTCTTTCCTCCTACACACCTAACTTAGTAATTAAATCACCAAATCCCATAATATGATCTCATTCTCTTGGGAAAATCCCCAAATATCTGCTACCAGAATTTCTATAATAGCCCTATCAACAGTCTCCCATCTTCAAAATTTGTCCTACTCCGATTCATTCTACATTCTGTATTTTGAATTTTTTTATAATGTATTGTGTTATGTTATTTCACAAGTATGCTTACAATCAGCCATTGGCTTCCTATCCTATATAAAAAGAAAAATTTACTTTTATTTATCTGGACCTATTCTTTCATTCTAATTTTCTTTTCTTTTGTGACACGGTCTACCTGTATCCCCAGATGAGCTGGAACTTGTTGCGTAGCTCAGGCTTGTCTCCATCTGACAGAGGCACCTCTGCCTCTGCCTCCTGAGTGTTGGAATTAAAAGTATGTGCCATCAGGCTTGGTTTTATCCTCTCACCTTATTTTCAGAGTAAAAAGGAGACATGTTCTCCTTGATCTTCCTGTATCCCTCTGAATTGAAAACTGCTTAGGATCCTTGTAATGATCTTTCATTGTTGAAATGTCACTTACTTTCATTTTTTCTGAAAACTTAGCTAATTCAAGTTACTAAAATATTGATTTATAGATTATAAATTTTTTAGTATAAAGGTGAGAATTGGTAAACTCCAGTTACAGTCATTGATCAATTTAGAATTATTCTCCTGATGGATGCTTCTAGAATACCTTATCAGGAATGTACATTCTCTCTCCCTCTCCATCTTTTATATACATTGTGGCTAGCAATGTTCAAAGTACTATGAGAAAATTTTGGCAATGGTGCTTGGCCTTATCAATCAGCAAAAATATTTCCCAAACTTCACTGTTATAGAATCCATGATGTTTCTCCATGTTGAATATATTACTTAAAGTTGAACACATCTAGGAATCAATCTATCTATCTATAAGATTAAGGCGCACAGAATTACCATTTCCTGATATACATCTATATTGTTTCTTTAGAGGGTGTAGTCTCTGGTGATCCCTCTTCCACATATTTGATGTGTCTAATTTCATTGGTTATTAATTTATTGTTAGATTAACCTCACTCAATCCTCACAACAATTTTATTTTCTTGTAAACTGATATATTTTCTTCTTTGCTATGTGAAAATTTAATACCAAGCACAGTATGTTTTTTCTTAAATACATATATATCAACAAGTTGGTCACTGAATTTTCTTATGAATCATGTCATAAGAATTTTCCACCTGAAAGAGCACAGGAAAGTTATTTTTTCTGTAGGAACCTCATATAATCATAGTGAGGAAATGATATCTCTCACTCTCAGTTTTCCTTAATAATAATCCAGCACAAGCTTTATAGAACTTCTGTATAGTTATATGAAGATAATGAATAAGCTTTATGTTTTTATCACTGAACTAACTGTACATTTGCAGAAGACACATGATGAAACAGGGTTTTGAAGGGGGCACTTTGACGGTTATCATATTGGTAAATTGGTGAAGATACACATTAAACAACTTGGTTAAGTGGGCAATTTGATAGACGCCCTGTTGTAAACTTTGGGGAAGTCACCCATGAAGTGAATGGCTGAGGTCACATTCTGCAGAACAAGGAAATACATATGACAGTGTGCAAGAGACACAAAGCATGGAATGCAGAAAATTGCAAGGAACTCTTCCAAATATGTGGATATGGTAATGACTTTTCAGTCTATATTTGACGTTGATTCTGATTTTTCTTCCCCAACCTTTGAATAGAGGAAATAATGGTTCTTTTTCATTAATGCTTACACTTTGTTTTCAAAAGCCATTGTCACATGTGATAACTTTACTACGAATATATAGGGTCTTTGAATAAAGTTGTTTATTCTTATTAATTTTCTACTTCTGTAAGATGCTTTTATGCATCTCATGTAAATGATTGACTTGCATAATTATATGAATGTCTAAATGCTGCATTTTGGAAGATAGCATCAATTATTTTAAAGATTTTATTTTAGGTAGTCTTTGAAAATTATGTCAGATGCCTTCCTATGTATAATTAACTCTGCTACTACTGAACAAAAGAGAGACAAATTTATGCTTAGCATTACAACAATATTTTTCTCTAACAATATGCACTTATATAAAGTAGTTTTAGTCTCGTATCTAGTTTTTCATCATTATTTTCTTTTTTGGAGTCTTAATTCCTTATTCTTTTTGTCTTTGAATTTATCCATCCACCCACCCACTCATCCACCCATGTATTCAGCCAGTTTGGAGGATGGTACATCTGAAGTGTTAGATTCTGAGGTCTGCCTAAAAGATATCAAATTGAATAGCATTCATTCTTTGACTGAGATGTCAAAGATATGAGACATAAGAAACATACAAATGAGTAAAAGCAATATGCTAATTGTTATAATTTATACACACAATAATTCTATAGTTTTTACTAAAGTTCATAAACCTTTGCTAGAATTCATAAATGAAAGTACATTTGATGTTACATGGTCATTGAACATCTGTAAGGTGAGTAAATACTATAAAATTAAGAAATAAAATTCAGTGTTTGCCTTATGTTTATTAATATGATTATTAACATTTGATAGCAAGGAAATAGAAGATTAAATTATTGCTCAATGACATTTAAGGGTTCACAAGATATGTTTTACACTCTAAAACTATTATAACAAAAGAGGGAAAAAGAGAAAATTATTCTAAAAGGGAAGAACGAGATTGAAGAAAGTTGATAGCAAAATGTGTATAAAATTGAAATGCAACAGAATATATATGAACTCTATCAGTACCAAGAAAATGATAGCTTTCCAGCTTAATTCACTCTGGCAAACACTTGCATGTATGCAATGAGAATATAATCTAAACAGCTTATTAGAATATGTATCTCTTTTCTGCAGCTTGCTTTATCATTCCAGTTGATATATAATGCTTCCAGGAATAATTTGTGGGAAAATATGTTTTGTTAGTTTGTTATGAAGAAAACCGAAGGGAAGGATAAATTTGCCAAACTGCTTTGAATATGATTTCATTTTAAAATACTATGTTCATATTAGGGAGCCCCACACTTACCATTTACATTACTAATTTTCTGAATGGTGTGATGAAAGAAAATTAAATGGTATCTGCAGTAATTATAAGTTAAATAATACATTCTCTGCTCCAATTAACTTATTTGAATTATGTTACGTTAGAAAATAGTTAATGTTAGCTATCAAGATTGAGAAATGGTGTGATTAAATCCTTTGACACTGATAATATAGCTAAAATTACAGAATTATTTAATATTATTTAAATGGAAAACATCAATAAATATGGTTTTACCTTACATATTAGGAATTTTTCTTAAAAAAGAATAAATAAATAAATAAATTTCTCTTTTACATAAAATGTATAGCCTCTTGTTTTTTTCAATACTTTGAAAGTGCAATGTGGTTTGCTTTAAGTGTCATGAAACATTCAACTACACTGAGATACTGAGTCATATGCTGGATCAGGCAACTGTCAAGAATCTTTATTGGTTTTCTTTTCTTTCTTTCTTTTTTTTTCACTGTTCTTTGCTATCTATGCCGACATATTCAGAAGAATCAGACCTCTTATAGGTCTTTCCTCCTTTTCTTCTTTTACACTTACATAAGAGTCATTTCTGAAAGGATCATGCTCTTTAGCTCTGCTTTGAGACAGTCAAACCTTATGTATGTTTCAGTGTTAAAAATATGTATTTCAACAACTGATTTCCCTTAACAGAGAAAGAACGAAAATGAAGAAGTAATTTAAAGCAAAATTCTGTCTAGTGAGTACAATTACCCTCTGGAAACATTTCAGCATCACAAAAGAGCCCTATGTTCACTCATCCAAAGGTGACATTTTGTCTTTCAGAGATGGTTGTGAGTGAATGTGTGTTATGATCTTATACAAAATCAATCAGTAACATTTTTCTTTCCTTCCTTGACAATATATTACACTTCTTTTTCAGATTCTAAGTGTTTTATTTTAATATGTACTATTTATGATGAGGAACTTCCTTGGTAAAAATCTTCCTTCACATCTGTTATTTCTTACTGAATTATAATTATGTGTGAATGAGTCACCTTAGCCTTTCCTTTCCTTTTATATACCATTAGTATCATTTTCATGTATTCAATATTTAATCAGGAGACAGGTGACTCCCAGGGGAGGCCAGAACTACATGAGAATTACGCTCAAATATCCCATGCACCTAGTTATGTATTTAGAGACAATTCTTTAAAATATATTTTTATTTATTATTTGTATTTTATGTGTATGCATCTATAGCTTGTATTGCATGTAGGTAGGTGCACTCATGCTGTGCAATGATCAGAAGTGGGCTCGTTTCCCCTGGAACTAGACCTATAGAGCATTGTTAGCCACAGAGGCAATACTTAATGAATAACTTCTTTTGATTCGTTGACTCATCAGGGAATGATTTGTGCTGAGCTTTAACCATCAGCTTTCTGCTCTTTCTCTTTACTTTCTTCATAAGGATACTATACTCTACCCCTAATGCAAATTAAAAGTTTATTTTAGTCATTGTACTGGATGATAGTTTATGCTCCTCCATGATTCTACTGAATACACTCATGCTGGGAGGGCTTTACTGTAGAATGAATTGTTGGCATATTCTCCTTCCTCCAGTCTTCCCTGGGTCCTATGTTGCTCTCCGTTTTTTTCACCCTATCTCTGGCCCTGATGAGGTATGTGACTTTGGGCTGGGGTTTTAGCTCCTGTATTTCTGCTTACAGACTCAGAAAAGCACCTGTCTTTTATTTTTATTTTTTCTTAGGTCACTTGAAGTGAAACTTCTAATATTGCAACTTCTATAGAGGACACAGTACATCAGCAACTGACTGAAATACAAATACATTTTGATGCATTTTAGGCTCAAACCACATCAGATGATTTTTCTAGCTGTTAACACAACCTCAAATTTTCCCCAAATGTTTGTGCTTCCTTTGAGTTAATTGTTTCTAATTTCCAAGTTGAGAGTAAAGCGTTATCAATATATTCATTTCTGACTTTCACTGCTTTAATTTTTATATTGCTGCCATATCTTCTGGTTGAAAATGAGTCTCGATTTTCACAATTATCCCACTTCTTCTTCACTTTCTCCTTGCTCAGGTCATTGGACGCCCCAGGTTTTAAGGCTTCTTAGTTGTTCATACTTAGTATACAGTCACAATCCTTAAATTTAAAGAGAATGTACCTAGATTTTGCTCAACTAGCTGCTCAGTTGAGCACCTTGAGCTGGGAACTAGCCTATGACATCAGTATAGACAATCTTCTTTGTTGGTGTGGCTTTTTTGTATTTTGAAAAAGGTGTTTTGGGGGCTGAAGAGATGGCTCAATCGTTACGAGCGGGGACTGCTCTGGCAGAGAAGCCAGGTTGGATTCCCAGCACCCACATCGTGGCTAACAACCACCTGTAATTCCAGTTCCAGGAGAATCAAACTGCCTCTTCTGACCTCCTCAGCATTGTACATGAGTGCACTTACACACATGCAGGCGATATACTCATAAACATAAAATAAAAATAAAAAACAAAAATATGTTTTAAAAGACAAAAATCAGTCGTGCATGGTGGCACATGCCTGTAGTCCCAGCACCTGGAAGGCAGAGGCAGGCGGAACTCTGTGAGTTCAAGGCCAGCCTGGTCTACATAGTGAGTTCCAGGACAGCTGGGGCTACAGGGAGACCCTGCTTCAAAAAAACCAAAAAAAAAAAAAAAAGGACAAATATATATTTTCTGGAGATGGAGACAGCTTCCAGCTCCCATAAGAATTTTCTCAGTCGGTAGAGTGCTTGTCTAGCACACATAAAGCCCTGAGTTTGATTTCCAGCACAGCATAAAATCAGTTGTGGTGGCACATGCCAGTAATCCCTGTTCTCGGGTGTGGAGAGAGGAGAATTAGAAATTTGGGGTCATCCTTGGCTACATAATAAGTTCAAGGCTAGCTTGAGTTACATGAGACCCTGTCTCAAAATCAAAAGAAGAGAGAAAAAAAAATTTCTTATATATTTAACAAAGAACTTTTCAGGAAATGAGCCCTTGCTAACTTTCTAAGAGTTTCTATTGCCCTTTTATTATATGAATTCAGTAAAGTCTAGTAAATTTACCTTTATAAGATTAATGGTTGATTTTAAGAACACTGCAAAAGAATATCAAGGGAAATATTTGTCTACATGTAAAATGGCATGTTTATATCGTCTGTTGAAAAGCAAAAGAAAAATATTTTATCATAAAATTATTTCTATAAGAAGATGAAATTATTTTATTTTCCTCACAAGATCAAAAAAACCCTATATAAAAGAAATTAAAAGTCCACATTAAAATGCAAGCAGATACATCACCCTGTCCCTGGGCATTTGAAATTGTATAATCTGTCTTTATGTACTGATATTTTCACCATCTAAATTTATTCTTTCTTTTGATTACTGCCGGCACCAACCCCAGTCACCCTCAGCCTTACATCAGTGGAACACCTGAGGCATAATTGTGTAATTACATTTTTATGTGAGTTAATAGGGTCTGGTTTCTCAGCTCCACATACATCCTCATACACTTTTTGTTGCCATGCTGGTGCTAGGGCCACCAAATGACATTTCTTCTTCAGCTAGCTATCTATTAGGCTCTGGCAGGCAAGGGCATGAGTGAAATTAGAATTCTTGCAACAGAGGATGCACTTTGTTTTCGTCTTCTGTCTCTCCTGTCATTGTCTTGGTGATGAGCCTTTATCTTGGTAATGTTGGTTTGTATCAGTATAAGGCTTCTATCCACTCCAACAGAGCCATTGTCCTTGCATTTGGAGAACTTTCAGGGATGGCAATACAGGGCACGCACAGAAGTTTGTATTCCTGCTCTGAGCCTTTATCTACACAAATCTCTGGCACCAGTACCAGCCGACCTCACACTTCTTCAGAGTTCCAGGTTTTAATCTGATATCTACAGTTTTGTCTCCAGCATTTCACATGCACAAAACATGACATTGTCCTTTTATATTCCCAGATATGTGAGTGGTAGCTGTCCTCTTCCTATTTCCCCTTTTCTTACCTCTGTCTACTACTAAATAAATAGCTACTATTCCAGACTCTTAATTGAAATGAATATTACAGATTCTTTATGGCTCACTGAATTCTCTGAGAATCTTTTGTGAAGCAATATATGAAAATAAATGAATCATGAACAAGAAACATTTTTGTACAGCTTTTATAGGTAAATATTCATTTAATATCTTATGCTTCTTTCTTTTCCACATGAAATGTTATATAAATTATCTCAAGAATGGAAATAGTTTGCTTATTTATTAATATTCCATCTAAAAATTAAAACAATTTACCTTAATCTTAAGTGAAACATTTGAAAGATTTTATTACTTGGGTAACACACAAAAACATTTTGAAGCTTATTTTATGAATTATTAAAACTTATCTTTCTGTTTTACTGTAAGTTAAACAAATAACTTGCTTTTTATTTTTTATTGTTAATTATTTTTTGCAAAGTTTCATTTAAACAGTAGTTCAAAAGTGCATAGCATTTTTATAATTGTACATTGATTTTATAAAAAGCAAAGGTTGTATTGGAAAGGAATCAACAACAAAATATTTGATCTGTAAAAGAGAAGAATGTATTGTGTGAGTCATGAAATTCTACAGCTTCCACCAAGTAATTTTGCATCAATAACTTAAACCCCACCTATTAAATAATATTGGTGCCTACCTTGCCTTTTTCACTATGACATATTTTATGGATGTATAATTTTAAAAGCTCATATCTTGTAATACAAAACTTAAAGTAGGAAGATAAATTTACAAATATATCTGAATTAAGATGAAAGTACAGTAATGAAAATAAATATCATTGAGAATTTATGAATTCCCTTAAAATCTTAGGAGCACATCTCATTTAAATATTACAACTACATGATGTATGCTCATTTTTCCCATGGAATTCTGATAATGACAGCTTTGAGTCGATAATATTCTCATATTGCAGAATGGAAACAATTCACAAGTTGACTAGTTTCCCAAAGTCACAAGAGGAAATTTTCATAGTCAAATGTTTGATGCAAGGAACTGAATGCCGAGACATCCTTGTGCATTTTCATGAAAACACAAAAAAACAAAGAATTATTCAGCCCAGGAGCATCTGTGAAGTATGCATAAAGAAATTGGACATTCAAAATTACAAATAAGGTTTTACAAATGAAGATAACTGAGAGGAAGCAAAGTAATTTAAACATAGAAAGAAAATATAAAGAGAAAGACCTACGTACACAGTTCAGCAAGGAATTGAGACAGTGGGTAAGGAAGAGTAGATGAAGATTAGTGTTGAAATAGGAACATATAGTAAAACATCTGTTCATCCATAAGCATCGCTGAGTGCTAAGGAATATTGCAAGAAATAGTTCTAGTTTGTCTTCAATTGCTGTAACAAAACACTCTTACCAATACCAACTTGGGGTGGAAAGGGATTATTAGGCTCACATCTCCTGGGTCATACATAGCTCATCACTGAGGGAACTCAATGTAGGAACTCAAGACAAGAACCTGGAGGCAGGAGCTGGAGCACAGGCAATGGAGGAATGTTCCTTGCTGGCTTGCTTCCCTGGCCTATGCTCGACCTGCTTTCTGATAGTATACAAGACTACCTGCCCAGGAGTGGCACCAACCAATGTGGGCTGGGCCCTCCCACACCTCTCAGCAATCAAGAAAATGTCCCATAGGAATGGCCACAGGCCAGACCAATAGAGGAAATTCCTCAGTTGAGGCTCCATCTACCTAGGTGTGTGAAGTTAACAACTAAAACTATCCAGCACAATAATAAAAGAGAAAAAAATAAAAAGTCATGAGAAAATTATGAGATGCAGGGAACATGAACCACATGAAATAATGTGACAGAACATGTTAAATAACACCAAAATGAGACCCATCTGAATATCATGTTAACAATTTTCAAAATCTTGTAACTTCTTAGATTGAGGTAGTTTCAAAATCCAGCTGAATTTAGGTTTATTCATATCAGAAAGTTTAAAATTAATGACATACAGGGACTGGAGCGATGGCTCAGCAATCAAGAGTACTGGCTTCTTTTGCAGAGGAGCCGGGTTCAATTCCAAGCACCCACACGGCAGCTAACTACCATCTGTAGCTCCAGTTCCAGGGGATCCAACACCCACTTCTGACCTCCATGAACATTTCATGACATGGGTGCACCTATCTACATGCAAAAAATACACTCAAACACATAAAATATAAGTAATAAATATTTTTAAATTAATGATATACAATAAAATAAATATCTATATATTAAGGAGTAAAGAATTAGCGAATGGCAATTTTTTTTCACTTAGTTTCTGTGGCAAATGTGTGGTCAAGAAGGATAAAATTAATTATGTAAATAAACTATCAATATAAATGACAAATATATGTGCTGGAGCTCATTATTTATAGGCAATCTATTGTAAATATACATCTGTAATGCCGGCATTCAAAAAACAAATATCATGCTGATTCAACAATATATCTAAATTTATACTTCTGTACTACTATAATTCAAAACAGGATTCTTGAGAATTATAATAAAGGTGACAGTCAAGAGTATAAATTTATGTGTTTATACAAATATAGAAACTAACATTCATATAACATGAATATAACATATATATGTTAGATATGCTATATAATATGATGACCTAGTTTGTGTCCTGTTGCTGTTATAAAACACTGTCCAAAAGCAACTTGGGAAGGAAAGAGTTTATTTCCCCTTACAGATTACAATCTGACATAAGGAGAAGCCAAAGCAAGAACTAAAGCAGGAACCTGGAGGCAAGATCTGATGCAAAGACCAGGGAGGAATGCTACTTACTGGCTCATTGCTGGACTGTCCTCAGCCTGTTTTATTATACAGTCCCATGGCATGGCACCACCTACACTGGGCTTGGCCCTTCCACATAAATTAACTGTCAAGAAAATGGCTGATACATATGCCTACAGATCAATCTGATAGAAGAAATTCCTTAACTGGAATTCATTCCCTCTTTGCAGATGTGTCAAATTGACAACTGCTGTTACACAGCACAGTTGATCCCTTGTTACACTGAAACAAAGACAAATCACTTTTAAAATATAAACTTTCTCTTTATTGTCCCTCAGATTTCATGTTAATAGTAAAATCACAATATAAAACAGTACAATATTAAAAGTTTAACAGTACTTAAAAGTGACAATGCTTCAAAGTTCAATGTCTCTTTAAACTAATTCAGAATGTCTTAAATGTAGGCCCTTATAAAACAAATTAAGATAAGCAAGTTAAATATTTTCTTATTTTAAATGGGAAGAAATAGACATACTTATCAAAACCAAAATCCAGCAGTGTAACTCAAGGTCAGAAATCCACGATTCACTCACAGTCTTCAGGGCTCCAAAAGACTTGGGCTGCTTTACTTCTCTGGCTCTGCCATCTATACTACACAGTTTGTCTCTTAGGCTCAGGCCAGATTCACACCACACATCCTGCTGTGTTTTGTGTATATCCCATGATTCTGGCATCTCCAAATACTGGGGTTTTCACTGTAATTGAGGCTTCATTTTCACCAGTGACCTTTCCTGGCCTCACATAGTATCAAACCTCAGATTCATTCAGTGACGACTTCAATCGTGCAGTCTTTGTGCTACCAAAACCAACTCTATGTGGGAGATGTTTAAACATTACCAAGTCTCTGGTCACCTTGTTGGGGCATTCTTGACCTCTTCTTGAACACAGGGTCTGTGTGCTGACACCAAGGAAATACTTTCCAAGAGATCCTACTCAGTGATGCTGCTCTCAGGTTAATCACAGATAAGTTTTCAACCCAAACTGATCAGAATCTATTGTCCCAGTAATAAGCAAAAGGTTTTATTTCCACTAATTCTTAATTTAAAATGTCACACAAACAGTCCAGATAGTGTCTTTGTGGCATTCTCAAACTTCCTCCTGAACCTTCACAGGTCAGGCATTCAGCACCCACATTTCTGTCATCATAACTGTTCCAAGCTCCACAGTAACTTCTCATTAAGCTCTGAGCACTTAAAGCATCTTCTTTTTTAAAAAAATTTTAATAACTACATGATTAGAAGAAGCATTTCATTATAGCTTTAACATATTCAGTTATACACTCCAGAGCAAGAGTACATCTCTTTCACATGTGGCTGTAAGTTCCTAGATTGATAGTTGTATTAATAGAGCTATACAATATTGAACTTAGTATAAGCCCTGTAAGACTTTAAATTGAATGATATTTTACCCTTTAAAAAATATCTCCATTTCATTTTAAAATACACAGTTTCATACAGAAAAATTCATTTTTAATACAACTGACACTAAGATGTATATGCATTTCTAATCTCTATATATATCTGATGAACTTGGATCCTTGGTGCCTGTGTATGTCTATAAAGTCATCGGGTAGATTTCAATGGTAATGTTTATCACCTCTACTAATTAACATGATGTAAATTTCCATGCTTCCTCCTCAAATATAATATATATTAAAAATTTGTTGATTTGTGTGTGTGTGTGTGTGTGTGTCACACAGAATATCCCAAACCATCCTATTCAATTCTACACCCAATTCCCAGATGGCACCCTCCAATAGTCTCCCTCCCCCCACTAGAGCCCTTATACTCTGATGTACCTGCCGCTGTCTGCTGCATTGTTGGCAGGCCCAGCCATTCTCCACTACTTACTTGTCCATCTAGGGAATCTAGTCAGCCTATCTAGAAGCCTTTGTTTTAGGACAGTCAGCTCTTCCTCATCTAGTAGCAATCAGTTGTCAATATTCCTTTAGATAAGATTGAGGTCTGCAGTTCATTTTCCCAGTTCTATGCTGGGTTACTATCTGGGAGTCCCTTTGGCCACTCTGGCCAACAACTCACATGAAGGTACCTCCTATCTGGCATTGTTGCTTGTTATGTAGCCTTTAGCTATACATATGGACTCTTAAAAAATTATATTGCCCCCTTTAATCTTTGGTTATGCTTTCCTTTGGGGTTAAACCAATTTATTTTTAATCTTAAGATCATTTGAGGATCTGTTCCTCAGGGGTCACAATGGCTTGGGAAGAGACCCTGGATCCTTTCTTTTACCAGTTCTGCCTATGTGAAGATAAGTCAAATGTCCTGCTCAGCCATGGCTGGCTTCGCTTGGAAGCATGGAGGAAATGATTCCTCTGTGTTGACCTTCTTCTTTTTAGACTGGACACTGGGTCAAGTCCATTTGATGGGGTCTCCTTGGCCTCCTTGTTCAAGAGAACAGGAGACCCACCACAATTACAGCACATTTTGAGAGATGCTCATAGTCCCCTGGAACTAGTCAATGTAGGAGGGTAAGGAGAAAAAACTGTTCTTTACATCCCTCTGACCAAATTATTATAGGCCTCAAAGTATGTCTGTTAAACATCCAAGAAGGTTAGTTCCACCAGTCTGGTACTTTTAATTACTATGAATCATGTAGACATCTTGGGCAAAGACCAAGTGTTCTCAAATAAACCTTACCTAGACATATATTTCTTGAGCTGCTATGTGTAATTTGTCAGTG
>NW_008337147.1:111146-125128 GCF_000622305.1 Nannospalax galili | reverse complement strand
AGATAGGGGGGAATGGATGGGGGTGCTGACAGCACAGTGGACAGTGGCAGGGATGGGAGAGTGTGGGGGCTCTAGTGGGAGAGGAAGGCTGTTTATCTGACGAGTTTATATTCATACTCAGATGCCACGGAACTCAGAAAGTAAGCGACTGTGACCAGTAATAGTCATATATATAGAGATTAGAAATGCATGTGAAAACGTCTCAATGTCAATTGCCTTAAAATGAATTTCTGTATGAAACTGTGTATTTTAACAATGAAGTGGATATCTTTTTTAAAGATTAAAACCTCATTTAATTTTATGTCATAGAATTTATAATGAGTAAAAGATTGTATAAGCGTAATAATTCATCTGTAAACCTAAAAATGTACAGCCAATTTTGAAAGAGATGTACCCTAGCTCAGAAAAATGTTATTGAATAGGTTAAAAAAAAGAAATAACAAGAAGTTACCATTCACTAGATACAGTTGACCAATGATCCTAATATATTATTTTCTTTGTAAATATATTTTATTTCATATTTTTTTTAAAAAAGAATACAGTCTATTTTCAAGGGAAGCCAAAGTAAGGAGTCAAAGCAAGAACCAGGGCTAGGAACTAAAGCAGACCACCGAGGAATACTGCATTCTGGCTTGCTTTTCTGGCCGGTGCTCAGAATACTTCTTATTAAACACAATATCACCTACCTGGGGTGACACCATCCACAGTGGACTGGGCCCTTCTACATCACTCAGCAATCAAGAAATATCTTCCACACTGGTGATCACAGGTCAATCAGAATGAAGAATTTCCTAACTGAGTTTTCCTCTTCCCAGATATGTCAAGTTGATAACTGAAGCTATCCGAGACATACAATAAACTTTATAAATACATATACACAAACGCATATATAAAATAAACTTTAGCATAACAGAACACCAAAAGAGAAAAATAGGATAATAGATTTTAAAAGTAGAACAAAGTTGTTTCTGTAAATAAATAAATCAAAAACTTATCTATAATATTCGCAAAAGCAAATGAATGACACCCTGTCTTCACCATTTAGCAAAAATAAGTGTATGGATTATTAAGAGGTGAATTACCTGAGAGAGAACAATTAAATGGAACTTTAAGATACAGTTTTTTTAATATTTCAATTATTATTTTCATTTTATGTATATTAGTGTATTCACTGAGTGTATGTAAATGCACCTGTGTTGTATAGTGTCCAAGGAGGTCAGAAAAGTGTGTCAGATCCCCTGGAACTGGAAGTATGGATGGATGTTAGCTGTCATGTGGGTGCTGTGAACCATACCTGAGTCCTCTACAAGCACAGCCAGTACTCTTAACGGTTGAACCATTTTCTAGCCCCGTAATAGAGTTTTGATTTATGTAGTCTTCTCTTCTGAAAGTAATACAAATAATGATTTATGTTATCATTAAATTTCATTGGGAAATAGGCAGAAAAATTAAAATAAGTATATTTTACAGAAATAAAGCTCAACTTATTTTTATATTTTATCATCAGTCACTAAAGTTTGGAATTATCAGTTTGTAATTTTGTTAATACAGAACTCATAAGATGTATAGTTTTCTTCTTTTAAATTTTTTTAATTGAATTTTTGTGTATTTCTTACAGAACATTTCAATCAATCTTTTCTTTTATTGTGAACTCTTTAATATAGATGATATGCACATATACATCAGGAAGCACGACTATTTACACTGTTACCATTCTACAACTGATCCCAAGATTGGAGTTGATGGTTGTAACTCATCCATAACCTAATTTCCTGTTTGATAGCAGGGAAATACTGGCATTTTCTTTCACAAACTTACTATATTCTGTGTGTATATATAGGCATGATGTGGGGGTGGGGTGAGGATTCACATTTCACAGTACATGTGTTGAAATCAATGGAGAATTTTTGGAATTTGTTCTTATTTTCCACAGTGGGTTCTGGGCATCAAAATCAGGTCATTAGGTTTATAGAGCAAGTGCTTTTACACATTGAACCATCTCATAGACCCTTTTATTTTCTTATAAAACTTTTGTCCTATGTTAATATCATATAGATAAATAGATAATAGATAGATAGGTAGATAGATAGATGACAGATAGATAGATAGATAGATAGATAGATAGATAGATAGATAGATAAATGTATATAGAAATCATTGAGCTTTTGTAATTCCATACAACAGCTCTCAAATTCAGACTGCATCCCCCATCCATGCCTCCCCCATGCCCCTCTCTGAATCTCATGTATTCCACCATACGTGTTAAGTCCTATTCATTCAGGCATTTGTAAGGAAATGTCCTTCAGTAAAATGTGTCCACTGGATTCTATACAGTCCATCTAGGGCTCAGATGTAAGTCATACTCTCCCTCACCCAGCAGCACATCAAGCACAGGACCCATATCAACTCAATTAAACAAGGGGCCAAAAGGGAGGAGACTGGTCACCCTATCTAGTGATCATATGTAAGTCATATCTCCCTTGCCCAGCAGCAATCAGTCTCCAGTAGTTTTCAGTCTAGGGTGGGCCCACCACCTATTCCTCTCCTCCCCTTTGGGCCTTTGTTTAATTGAGTTGACATGGATCCTGTGCTCGATGCCACCATTGCCACAAGTTCACATATGCAAGCTTCCAGTGGCCTGGAAGCCTCTGCTTCTTTGTGTTCATCAAAAAGCCCTGGCTCTTATACTTTTTCGGCCCCTCTTCCACAATGGTCCCTGAGCCGTGAGTGGATGAGGTTCCATATAGGAGTCCTATCCTATACTCTACAGTCTCATATTCTTAAAGCTTCACAAGTTGTGGCCTTCTATGTGCATCACACTCTGTTGTATAAGGAAACTTTACTGGTGAGTGTTGAGGAATGCGTTAGTTTTCTCTCTACCACATGAGCCTTAGTTGTAGAAGTTCAATTGTAGATGTGTCTCTCAAATGTATGTTCTGTGTCTGACCACATGCTCAATTTTGCAGTAGCCTCCATCTGTTGCAAAAAGAAGCTTCTTTGATGAATGCTATCTGTAAACATAAGGATTGCTATTTAGCAAAGCAATTTCATAGTATGAAATTTAATTTGCCTTGAGATATGAAAGAAATAGGGTTTAGTTCAGGATCTATGTCATCTCCTGCCATATGTGTTTGGCAGAGTTTACAGTGCTACCCATTACTTCTCTCCCATTGAGAGGGCTTTAAGTCCAATTAGATAACTATTGATTGCTCCCCAGATAACAGTGCCATTACTGCACCAATAAAAGTAGTTTGTTCTGTCGGTCATTATGGTTATTAGGCTTTAGGGCTGGGTTGGACCATTGATTATTTTACTCCCTTGGCAGTTTGCATATCATCATCTCGTGTTATGATAGCTAAACTTTGGTTAGAAGGCTTCCAGGTCAGTGCCTGCTTCATTTTTTAAAGTCCTACCCTAAGTATGTCCTGTCTTTTACAATAGGGTCTTATCTACTAGTTTTGGGAGATAACTAAAAGGTTTGACAGGATCCTGTGTTATTTTTGAAGTTTCCTGGACCACCTTCACTAGCCACTCAGAGGGAGGTCTCTTCTGTCTGACACTGTATTCCTTGCCAAGCAGCTCCTAGGTAATTATATATATATAAATGTTCTGACACTGTATGTGCATTTCTCATGGGTTTTTCTAGAGTATCACTTTTCTCTCTAGGTTTCCTATCCCCCCAAGATTAATTCATATCTACTCTTTATTCTCCCATCCAGCCACACTTCCCCCAGTCACAGTGCCCCCATTATCCCAACTCTCACCCCAATACCACCAGACTCCCACCATCCTCCCTCTCCTGACTTCCCTCCCTTCCCCACACCATGGCTTCTTGTGTATCCCACCCCCTTCTCGTCCCTGCCAAATACTCTTGCTTTCCTCACTTCCCCCTTGGTAATATCTGTTCCCTACTATCCTCATTTCAGGTTCTTTCTTTTCCTTTACATGCATGTATCCTTCCCCTTTTCCTGGCTCCTGGTGTTAAATAAGAATTTACATACTCTTACATTTCACCTTTTAAATAAATTGTCATGAGGTTTTATAAATATTGTTAAATAGCGCTAAATACATGTGAACATTAGCATTTGTGTGGTTTTATAACAATCATATGTGACTGAAGATTCATACTTAAAAATCTGGTATTAAAATACAAAAGTATGCAGGTTTAAGTAAATCATTAAAAACCAATATTTCAAAACACATGGGTAAACTCTGTGTGGCTTTAACTGAATTTCACAGGTCTCGATACATATGTCTAATCAAATCTAACTTTTTTCTCTGAAAACTTCTTAATGATGTTTCAGTCATATAGAGATTGTTGGTGACTACTGAAGAAATATGGAAGTAATTAAGAGACAAGTACAGTTTTTTCCACCTTTTTGAGACAGGGTCTCCTTGTAACCCCATCTGGTCTGGATCTCACTATGTAGATCAGGCTGGCTTCAAACTCACAGAGATCTGCCAGCTCTCTCAATGTTTTACTTGAGTTTAGTTGAAGGAAATGCTCTTTTGTGACACTTAATAGATCCTTTGATTTCAGAACAGTGAATTAAATAAGTGTATAATTAGCCTTTCTGTTTCATCATAAGATGGATGTGATTAAAACACATTAAGTAGGGTTACTTTCTGGATCACTTTGAAAAGCCAGATACCATGAGAATTTCTAGATGATCTGAAAGTTGATTATTATTTATAGAAAACATAAGCCCATGTAAAGATTTCAGGATGTAAGTCCAGAGCATTTTCAATGTACAATCAAAGAAGCAAGGAACAAAGATGGAACAGTAAGCCCCAAAGTTACATGTGTGGACATTGCAGTGGGAAGCATTGGGGAAGAGGGACGCCTGTCTCCAGGCTAAAACTGCAAGTCTTGCAGCCTGGCTGAGAGCATACTGCTGTCGGTGCCTGGTGGAAAGTGCCTTGTGCAACACAAGGGATGTGATATTTCTCCTACTTAGTAGGGAAATTGAAATTCTGGACTTGTGAGCTTTGGTATTTTCTTTTATTCCTTGGATTTTTCACTAATCTCTGTGTATACACAAGTAAAATAGACTAACCATCACTCTTAATGGTTCAAAAACAGAAGGAATGAAGATGTAAGAAAAAGTTAACTCCAGGGGGAAAAGAAAAAATTCAAATATTGAAAAATGTAGGCTCTAGAAACTGAGGTAACACAGTATCTGTTAGAAGATTGTGCAAAAATGAGGAGGAAGAAGAGGAGGAGGAAGTAGAAGGAGGAGGAGGGGGAGGAGGAGAACGAAGAAAATGTTGCAAAGCATTAAAGAGGATCAAAAGACAAATAGCTTTGTGTGCATATAAATATGGAAATGTGCATATTTTCTCTGTATGTGACTAGATCCTTGATAGAAGATGGGTGGAGAGATAGATTGATTGATTGATTGATTGATTGACAGATGATAGATAGATGCATAGATCCACCATAGATGATAAATAGATGATAGATAGATGATAGATAGATTGATAGATGATAGAAAGATGATAGATGATAGGTAGATAGATAGATGATAGATGATAGGTAGATAGATGATTGATAGATAGATAGATGATAAATAGATATATAGAATGAAATAAATATTCAGGAATTGTTGAATCCCAAGAAAATCAAACTATATAAACAAAGGAATCCCAGATTACATTCTTCCTTATTTTAGCTGTCTTTTATTTCTATTTTAGCATTGCTTTCCTACTGAAACTAGAAACATCAGAGAAGCTTTGCAATAGAACAACTGAAACCATGGCAGGAGAGACATTATCGAAACTGAACCACTGTTCAGACTAGTAAAGGCCAGCAGTTAATAGACTCATAGGGGCAGCTGGCTGTGTACCCTTTCCCAGGCCATCTGCATGCAAATGGCTGTGGTGATGCCACGGCCAGACTAACCTCAATCAAACTTCTCCAGGAAACAGCTTGGGCTGATCTATTGAGTAGAGTATTTGCAGAATATGTGCATCAAATTGCCCTTAATTAGCATACTCAAGTTTTTCTTCTTTCCTCTCAGTAACTTCAATATCAGCGCTCCCTCTTGAATAGTCATATATCATTTTTCCAATACCGTTTTTTTCCAAAACCACCCTCTCAAGTAAATTACAGGTAGAGTTCTTAATAGCAGAAGGAGTTCGTATTTTCTGTGACTGCAGAGATGATGCCTACAGAGCAAACACTGAAAAGCAACGGCTTTGAAACAGCATGCTACATGACACAGGGTGAGTACATTGATAATGAAAGTCTGTAATTTACAAATCATTTGGTAAATCGCCAACTCCAGAAGGGTTTCTGTTACCCTGCCCTGCACTGCATTTCCTCATTTTATGTTAGCAATTAACCTTCTTCTGCTAAAATTAAAGGAAAGAAAATCGATACAGAAACTTCTTCTGCTTCTGTTATTCTAGTGGGAAAGACTTGGAAATACAGGACAATTACACGAACACAACAGAGATTTATTCTGGCTCTATTTTTTTCAAACAAAAATCAAAATGTTGTGATAAAAATAACCTTTTTACTAGAGTATGGTTATGCTTTGTGCTCAGTCCTACATTAAATAAAGACAAAAATCAGACTTGGATGTATTAGTTGGAAGAAGTGCTATTAAGCATATAGTGAATTAAATTTAATAAATGTCACCTCATCATAATCACAATTACTTTCATCTAACATTTTTAAAATTTTAACTTATGTAAATTACTTTTAGCTACAATGAACAGAGTATCATATAATACACTTGCATCAGAAGTAACATAAAATTGAATCTTTGAAGTAAAGAGAAAATTTTTTAAATTCATGAAGGAGACATTTGCTGTAAGAAACTCACAGGTTTGGGGTTGGGAGATCCAAAACAAAGTAATTAACATATCATATCAGAAAAATTTTATTACTGAATGTACTTATAAATTCTTTACAAAAACATGGCTTCTGTCTGAAGTTTTAATCAACATCTACAATCAGGCAGTTGTTATGTTTTGGTTTGATCATATTCAGACCTGCTACCCCATCTATTTACATCCTAATATATTCCCTGACTGCATGTCCTCTATTATCATCAACTTTTAATTCATATTCCCCAAATGATTTTGGTTGTAGGCCCATATCCTGGTGTATGGTCAACCTGCCCAACATCACAAACTTAAACTAACTCTCTCTCTATAACTATCAACTGTCAGTTGATTCTCAACTAGGACTGGAGCTTCTTGCTCACCTCCCCTGTCCCTGCCTGGCTTTTGTCTGGCTTACGCTCATGAAGATCTTGTGTATGTTGTTACAAGCACTGTGGGTTCATATGTGCAACTAGCCTGTGTCCAGGCAACATAGTTCCTTGTATTCATCTACCAACTCTGGCTCTTACAATCATTCTGGTCTCTCTTCTGCAGTGATTCCTAAGCCTTGGGAGAAACCAGGCAAATATTTAATATGAGCATTATCCACGAGATAGCAATGATCTATTAATGAATGCTGCCTGGCATCTGATTTGCTTTTATTTCCCTCTGATTTCCCTTTGTAAACTCACCCTGCATTTCCAAATCTTCTCAATGGTCATATTTGCCACCCACCAGATGCATTTCATTTTTCTATTCTTTTCTTTCTTTTTCCATTTCAGCCTAACTTGATGGATCTTAATATCACTAGGAATTTTCTAGTAAATTTTGCTCTTAAAGGAAAGTGTTACTTTGTAAATTGAATAACTGTATTCTAATATTTATACAATTTGATTTTCTTTACTGGGTCACCTGTGTATTATACATCAGAAGTTAATAGTTTAATATTGTACTTGACATAGACTTCAGGAAATCAACCTTAAGTTCTGTATCAAAATGGGTATGTTCCTTCCTATTCAATTCTGTTATTAGAAGTATTTATTTCTCTTCTGCCCTCTAATGTTCTAATAAAATAAATTCCATAAAATCACTGTTTTCCATTTTGGAGGGTGTTAATACAATCATTAGAGTTCATTTTAAAACTTGTACCATAATAAAATTCAGATGAGAAGCCATTTTCTTATGTTCAAAAGTATTCTATTCTCATAAATGTCTTTAAATACTAATTTGTCTGAAACACAATCAAGAGAATTAACAAACAGTATTATAATTTTAAGATGCAAAAACATGTTTCTAAAATTGCTTATGTACATGAAATAAATGCAGTAGCCAGGGTGAACAGTACTATGGAAAATAAGTTTAGTGGGCAGTGAATTAATTCACCTTTTAGACAAGAATAATAGGAAGAATGATTTATTCCATATAATGCAAAAGGGTAAGTGCTGGACAATAACTACACTACTCCCTACAGCACAGAGTCTAATGTTGCAGACAATGAAAAACTAGGTTTGGAAATGTACAGGAAGAAGTGACCACAAGAGTGTTGCAAATCTGGAATCCCACATTACTGAGGAATGATATAGTCAATATCCTGTCCTAGAATACCAAGGGTTCCATATGCTATTGGGACTTGCTCTTTAATGTCCTCTTATCTTAGAACCATGCTGTTCATCCTAACATCCACAAGTTCAGTCAAACTGCCTCAAAAGGCAAAATATGATGTGTATTTGCTTCATGGGAGCGGTTTACTCCTCAAAGCCCTTCAAAATGTCTCCTCCTTTCTTTGTACTATCTGTAGGTACTTTAATGATTTATTTTCTTTTTGTTTCTGATTCTCAGTTCACTTTTTTGGTAAAGTCACCTGTGGTATTTCATTGGAAATAGCATTCTGAAAGTCTAAAGTATTCATAAATTATATTTCACCTATTACAATTTGTCTCAGATTATATTTAAAGTACACATAATTATCCACCACCTGGAAATAGAACCATTTAAAGTGAATAAGATGTGTAAAAGAACAATGTATAAGAAATTACATGATGATTTATAGTAAATTTTTCTAAAATATCTTGCACATTTGTGAACTTGTGCATTTCAATTTTGAGTGACTTGAAAAGTCATTTTAATTGAAAGGCAGCCAAATTTTCTATTTTTCTCATCATGTACAGAATATTAATTTTATTATACAATTTAGTGAACACTGCACTTATTGTGCTATTATTAAAGCTCCAATTAGTAAAAACAAGTGACCTCACTGTTTTATAATATTAAATTTTCAAATTCTCAAAGGATAAACAGCCAAAATACATGCATTAGGTAACCACCAACTCCTCAAGCACTTGTAATTTCATAAATTGTTAAATTTAATATAATAAGACAAATGTTGACATTGAAAAAATACATTAAGCTCTAAATTTTCAATTATTTATTTTACTTGGCACTAGTAAATCACTCTTTTAAAGTTTGAGTATAGAAGTAGAGGTGCCCATGAAAAGAGGATGTCATGCTTGGACTGAGATGTGACACAGGAGAGCACTTGCCTATCCTTCAAGAAGACCTGGATTTCATCCTTAGCTCCATATCTGTTGGGCATGATGATGATGCCTAGCCTTCAGAGAGTAGAATGATGAGAATCAGAAGTTCAAAATCATCCTTATGGGATACAAAATGACCTCAAGGAGTGTCTGGAATACATGACACACTGTTTCAAAATAAAAAGTACTAAAGAAAAGAAAAAGAAAAATGAAGATTCTCATGCTTTGAGGTATTCATATGATAATGATATGTTATTCTTGAATTGAGATGAAGGATATTTTTAACAATATATGAACATCGGGTATTTCTAAAGTTTAGAGACATAACTGAGCATGCGAATCCATATGGATTCGCATGTGAATATATTTCAATAGGATATTTATACAGAATTTGAACCAGAGAAAGGAGTAAAAATTGATACCACAGAAATGTTTATTTGAGCTTAAGTTTCCAGGGAAATTACAGTCTGTCATGGCAGTAGCCATGGTAGCTGGAGGTGGCTGGAGCAGGGGCAGAAGTTAAGTTCTCACATCTTCAAGCAGGCACAGGAAGCAAGAGAGAAAATGGAGATCTGGCAAGGCCTAAGAACTCTCTAAGTCTTCTCCCAGTGATGTGCTTCCTCTAGGATAGCCACATATTCTAAGACCTCCCAAAATAGCACCACCAACTGGGAACAAATATCCAAATACTTGGAGCCTATGGGGGACATTTTCATTCAAACCACCATATTCCATCCCCTGGCCCCCATAGGCTCATGACAATATAAAATGCAAAATGCATTTAGTTCAGCTTTAAATGGCGTGATAGTTTTTACTAATCTCAATCCTACTCAAAAGTCCACAGTCCAAATTATGTTCTGAGACTCAGGGAAATTGCTTAACTGTAAGCCCCAGAATGAAACAAGACTAAAAACCAGCAGGGCAAACATCAAATTCAGTAGCTCCATGTTTGACTTCTGGGACTTCTAAAAGGCTTAGGTGGCTCAGCCTCTCCAGCTTTGCTGCATGCAACATACATCTCTCTCAGGCTGGTATGCAGGTGTTGGAAGATGTCTCACACCTTTGGCATCAGACATTACAAATGTCTTCTTGGGATCTCCACTGCCATCCAGCCTTCACCTTCACAGCTTCACAAAATGGCCTATAAGGGCATTCTTTATGCAGGTGAACACCTGCTGCATGGTGTCTGGCCTTGGTGGCTGTCTGAAACCACAGAGGAAGAACTGATGACTCCTTCACTCTTACATCTTTATGCTTCCAAAGCCAGCACCAGGTGAAGAACAATGCCAAGTTTGACTACAAGTTTGGGATGGACTCCAGCTGGCTTTATCCATTTTAGAAGCTTTTATCTTTAGTGGTCCCTGAAGCATTTTCCTTTCACAAGTTGGAGGCTTAACTGGTTGTGGTCTTGCCCTGGAGGCACTCTCCCCATTATTAAGTGCAAATTTCTAGGCCTTTCCTTAATCACATGAATCTTATCAATGTGATCCTCTGCACCAGATGCCAGAGCTCCAACATTTGTTTTCCTAGTGCTCTTTTGCAATCCAAATTGTACATTTTGTATTTTTTTCTGTCCCATTTGCTCTTTTTCATTGTAGATCTGCATAATATTTACCATTAATAGCCACATTAATAGCCACATGTTAGGCTGTCTTGAAATTTCTTCAACCAATGAAATTAATCCATGGCTTTTCAACTGAACCTCAGGCAACATTTTTGGCTGTGGGCAGACTCCAGCCTGACTCTTTGTCAAAATATCCCAATTGCTGCTTAAGTCCTTATCTCCCTCTGGAGCTACATTGTTCTCAGCACTACTTTCTTGCAGGCATCTAGTAGAATGGTCTTTTTCAAGCTCTTCTTATAGCAATCAACTGGTTTTCTAGCCCAAGCTTCCAAAGTCTTCCACATTCTTCCAAAACCCCACATGGTCAGGTTCTTCACAGCAAATAGCCCACTCTCTGGTATCAATTACTGTATTAGTCAATATTCTGTTTCTATTATACAAACACTGACCAAAGCAACTTATAAAAGGAAGTGCTTATTTGAGCTTACAGTTCCTGGGGAATTACAGTTTATCATGGTGGGAAGGCACGGTAGCTGGAGGTGACTGGACCAGGAGCAGAAGTTAAGCTTTCACATCTTCAAGCAGGTCCAGGAAGCAAGAGTTAAATTCTTCTAAAATAGGCATACTCCTATAACTTTTCTAGAAAAAGATGAATCAAAATCTGTATGATACAACTCAGTAATGCACCTTTTTGACAAGCTTCTTAGTTGCTGTTTGTGTCCACGAATTTGAAAAGAACTGCCCTATTTTATACTTGCATTCTATATATCCCTTTAAATTTTCAGGAGTATGTACTGGCATGGAGATGTGTGTGATTCCATTTACATAAAAGCAATTTAAGCTATGATTGTATTCATTAATCAGAACTAATTAGAGCTTTGCTATGAATTAGGGGTCTAACTGAGCTCAAAGTTGTACATGCATTATCTTAAATACTCATAGAAAATATAAACAGGTTAAAGGGTTTAACTAATTAAGTTGAGAGGTACAGGAAAGATGGGGACCCAGAGTCAAATCCAGATTGTTTAGGCTGTAAGTCCTTGCTTTTTCTGCTATATCATACTTATTTAAGATGCTTGTAATAGAAGCTTTTAAATAGATGCTGTATTTGCTGGATGTTCTATCTTTGTTCTCCCCACTGATTCAGAGCCCCTTTTATATTTTGCTGGCTAATTTAGAAGGCTAAGTGGAAGGTATTTCAGTAAGTGTCCTCTGGATCAGACAATGAGAATCAGGAGTAGGAAATAGGATACCATGAAAAGAGTGGATTGGGTATTTGTACAACTGCCTTCCTGCTGGATCACCAATTGGCTGCTTTTCTCTATTTGTTCCTAGTACCTTTCAAAGATCCAGTTTGAACACCACCTTTTGTTAATATCCCCTCCCTATGACATTGTCTTGGTTGAAATGATCTCAAATAATTTTAAGGATATGACCCTGAAGTTTATAAGCAATATCTCAGGAAACCATTAAAAATAAGACCATCTACTAGTGTAGAGGTGAATAGTTCTCCCGTCTCTAATATAAAATCAAATTTTTTTTGCATGCTACCCCCTTCTCAGGCTCAGCCATTTTTAAAGTTTTAGTAATGCTGTGTTATTTTTCAGCCTAAGTTTAGTATCTTCCTGTATGAATTACAAAATTTTAATTTTACAACATAGTATACTAGTGAACCAGTCTGAATTTTTCAGCAGGTTTCAAAATAAGGATAGATATGTATAATCGTTATTGAAAAAATTATTTGAAAAATAAAATGTAGAAGACAAATTAGGTGCAGAGGAGCCTTTGAACATTAATGTAAGAAGGAAAACAGACAGACTTGGGTAATGTTCCTCTATAGCGCAATTCTGAAATTTCTTTTCAGGTCCAATAGAGGAAGTCCAGAGCAGAGAGTCCCCATCAGGTAATTCCCGTTTTAAGCAGAAATCCCTTAATTATCTTAATTCTAAAATACTCAAATCTTTGGCTCTGGAGCCCATCAGAAGAGTAGCTTCTTAAGATCCATCCAAAAGTGTAGAATTGGCTTCAGGCTATTTGCCAACTGCACAACTCACAGTAGATTCTCTTGATGGGAAACAACTACTGATACATGTCCTTTACCATCAATGATAACATTCTGGGAAATTCCTTAGACTGGTCATATTCAAGGCTATCATTAGCACATTTAATTCTGAGAGATAGAAAATATATTGTTAAATAATATATATTGAAATATTCTGAAATGGAAATATCTTATTACTTAAGGCACAATTTTGAGACCACATGATGCTAAACAATATCAAGATAATTGATACAGAGGAAAATATTACTGAGTTTTGACAAAATCATAAGGAAAATATAAAATATTTATAAAGATATGCATTTGAAAGAGGAGGATAGATTTTGGAATACCCATTATTAATGTGATAGTCTAGATGAGAATAAAACATAAGGTCACCTCTAAAAAAGAATAATCTGTGAAAGGATGGTGAGCACATTGATTTAAAGGTATTTATTTCCTACAAAGTAGAAGAAATTTTAAATGATTGTCGTCAGTAATGAAATAATGCTTTCCTTGTGAACAGATTTAGAAATACCTATAGATAATAATCGGTAGCAAAGTAATTTTAAGGGACTGATTCTAGAACTATGACTGTATAATCAATATCATAATCAATTTCTTCCTTAATTAGGTGGACATTTTCATTACCTTTGAAATGTTGAAAAATATATTTTCTGTGAATTATGAGTGGCTCTTAGAAGGAGGTAAACAAAATGAGGCTATAAAAATAATAATAAAAAATAGAACAGGAGCAGAAATGAAACTATTAATTTGTTGCTTTAAGCAAAACATAATTAAATTTTTAGAGTACTAGCAATTTTAGTAATTAGCATAACAGCATGTGTTCATATTTCAAAAAAATCTAGAATTTCCATACACACACACACACACACATACACGAGTTAGACACATTTTTGACAAAGAATTAGTTTGACCAAGTTGATGTCATATGGTTGCAAGTAATGATATAAATGTTAATTATAAGATAATTCCTAATATAGATTATTTTTTC
>NW_008337147.1:99939-111011 GCF_000622305.1 Nannospalax galili | reverse complement strand
ATGATATTGTTTATCACCTCTACTAATTAGCATGATGTAAATTTCCATGCTTCCTCCTCAAATATAATACACTTTTTAGAAATTTGTTGCTTTTTGTGTGTGTGTGTATCACACAGAAGACCCCAAACCATCTCATTCAACTATACACTCACTTCCCAGATAGCACCCTCCCATAGCCTCGGTCCCCCCCCTAGAGCCATTATACTCTGATATCCCTGCTACAGCCTGCTGTGTTGTTGGCACCCCAAGCCATTCCCCACTACTTGCCCTTCTGGTGAATCTAGTCAGCCTATCTAGAGGTCTTTGTTTTAGGAGGATCAGCTGTTCCTCATCTAATCTTAAAAGCTAATAAGATATGGAGAATTAAGAATTGAACTCACATATAACTAAAGTCATGTAATTTCTTTTATCATAAATATTTATTTAGTATGCTATTTAAAATGGCAAAAAGTAGCAAACCTATTTAATTAATTGCTAATATTAATTAGAATTGTGATTTGTTTTCATTTAAACTGTAAATTATGTTTTTGTGGGAAAAGATATTTCTTGGTATCTGTTTTCCTCTTTTTTGTAAATATTTTATTGAAATTTTGTATATTTCATACAGAATATGTTAATCATTTTTTATACTCCATTCCCCATTGGCACCCTTCCAGAGCATCCTGTGCTGGATAGCTTTAGTGTCAACTTGACACACCAGGGTTGAGGGAACCTCAATCAGGGAATTGCCTCTATTGGACTGGCCTGTGGCCATGTCTGAAGGGCATCTTCTTGATGAGTGATGTGGGAAGGCCCAGCCCACTGTGGGTGGTGCCACCCCTGGGCAGGTGAGCCTGTGTTGCATAAGAAAGCAGGCTGAGCACGGGCCAGAGTAGCAAGCCAGTAAGCAGTGTTCCTTCGTGGCCTGTGCTCCAGCTCCTGCTTCCAGGTTCCTGCCCTGAGTTCCTACCTTGGGCTCCCCGATGAACTGTGACCTGGGAGTTGTAAGCTGAATAAATTCTTTCCTCCCCAAGTTGGTATTGGTCAGAGTCTTTTGTCACAGCAATGAAGAACAAACTAGGACACCCCTCAACTGGATTTCTTGCATTCTGTTATTTGTGATAAGGCCTATCTAGTCAAGTTAGTGTCCCTCAGTGCAAGTTCATCCAGTGAGGCCTAGTCAGTTTATCTATAGTCACTCTCTTTAAGATCAGCTCTTCTTCACCCAGCATTAATTAGCTACCGGTAGTTCTTCCGTTAAGATTGGAGCCTGCTGCCTGTTTTCACAGTACTATGCTGGGTTTTTGTCTTTCAGTTTGCATGGGTCTTATACATGCAGACACCATTTTTCATATGAGCAAGGTCACAGGAGGCTGTGGGATTCTAGTTCCATATAGTTGTGGACCTCCTCCCCGGCTCTTAAAATCTTTCTTCCCTTTCTTCCACAATGGTGCCTGAGTCCTGGGTGAGTGGAGTTTAATATTGGAGTCCTGTCCAAGGACAAACACTTTACAGACTCTTACTCTCCATGTTTTGGCCATTTATGTCCTTTCATATTCATAACCTTCTGTTGCGTGAAGACGCTTCATTGATGAGCCTTGAGAGTTTCATTAGCATTTTCTTTACCCCTTGTTCCACTACGTTCTATGAGCTTTAGATGTAGAGGTTGCTTTTTAAATGTGTCAGTTAGGGTTGGCCAATTCACAGGCCATCTCTGTATGCAACCATTTGTGGAACTCTGTAATAATCCCATTGAAAGAAGATTCTTTGATGAGTGGTGACTAAGATACTTGTCTGTAAATATAATGATCCATATTTTGCACATAGCAAGAAATTACATTTGTCTAGGGGTGTAACAGTTTTGTGTACTTTTCATATAATACATCTTAAGCAGTTTATATTCCTTCTTCCTTGCCCCTCTATCGCCCCCTCCCCTAGGAGATTTCAGGTATTCTGTAATAAATATTATGTCCTATCTGGTCAAGCATTTGTATCCAGAAGTCCTTCAGTGGAATTGTAACTTCATCCACTGGAGTTTAGTCAGCCTATCTAGAGTCATTCCGTTAAAGAAGATCCACTCCTCACCCCTCAGTAATCATTTGATAGTAATTCCTTGGCTGTGGTTGGAACCTGCTGCCCATTACCCTTCTATTCTAAGTTTTTGTTTGAGTTCCCATGGCTCTTGTACATGCTATCACTAAAGTTTATGAGCAAGTTCCCAGACACCTGAAAGCCTTGGTTTCTTTATGTTTATGGACCTACCCTGGCTCTTATGATTTTGATATTTACACCCCCTCTTAGCAATGGTCCCTGAGCCATGCCTGGGTGTGTTTTAGTATAGGACTCCTATCCATGGACTCTAGTTTCTCTTGTTCTCTAAATTTCAGGCTGTTGTGTCCTTCTGTGTGCATTGCACTATGTTGCATGAGGAAGCTTTGCTGTTGAGAGTTGAAGGATATATTAGTATTCTCTGTACCCCTGTTCAGCTATGTTCCATTAGCCATAGCTGTAGAGATTTCACTATACATGTGTCACTTAGGGCTGAGCATTTCTCAGACATAAGTTCTCTTTGTAAGCAGTTGTAGAACCCTGTAATAGCCTCTGTCTGTTCCAGAAGCTTCTTTGATGAGTGGTATAAGGTATAATTGCATGTAAATATAAGAATCCATATTTAGCAACAGTAAGAAATTTCATTGGATTTAAGACCTCTCCAGTTATATGTATTTGACTATACTTCCAGTGCCACCGATGAGTTCCTTTCAATTGAGAGAGCTTTAGGTTCAATTAGATAGCTGTTGATTACCCCCTAGATAAAAGTACCACTAGTAGTTTGCTGTGCCCATTGTGTTTACTAGACTTTACAGCTGGGTGGTTCTTTGATTAATTTTCTCCCCCAGTAGCTTGCATACTATCCTCTAGAACTCTGAACCCTTCAGGGAGAAGGCTTTCAGGTCAGTTCAAGTCCCTTTGCTCCAAGTCCTGTGGCCAAAGTATGGCCTGTCTTCAACAATAGGGTCTGACCTTCAAGTTCTGGGAGGTAATCAAAGGCTCTGGCAATAGCCCTTATTATTTTGGGAGTCTCTTGGACTACCCCGACCAACAATACAAAGGGAGATTTCTCCTGCCTGGCTGGTGGTTATTTTATGTAGCATTCAGGCATACACATACGCTCATGTACTGATAGTCTAAATGTATTTTTCAGGACGTTTTTAAGTTAATACATTTCCCCCTGGCTTTTTTATGTCACCTAAGCTTTATATATCTCTCCTCTCTCTCTCTCTCCCTGTTCAACCTCTCTCTTCTCTCCCCAGTTTAAGTACCTCCATTTCCTTCTTCATAATATCTGTCTCCTATTATCTCCCCTCTCTTGAATTAATTATTCTCCTTTACCCCCATGATTATAGTTCTGATTCACAAGAATGGACTTCATACCTCACTTGATAGTCAGGTTTGGGCTCAAATCCACACATGGTCCTTGGCACCCAAGGGTGTGACATTGGAACTTTCCCATTACCAAGTGCCAAGTGTTTTTCCATTATTTTTTCTATTACTTTTCTACAGACCAAGTGCAACTTCATCTGCACCCTACAGAAAATGTAAATCATCCAATTCAACATCCAGAGATCAAAGTCACAGTCCTGGAAGTTTAAAAGTCCACCAAAAACAAAAACAGTGGCTGCAGCTCCAGTACAGCATTTCATAAGCTTGAGGCCCAGTGTTCAATCACAGGTAGGATGTGGGAAAGGCATAGGAGAAAATAAATATATTCCAAGGGCTGGGGGTTGTGGTTCAGCATGTGAAATGTTCTGGGTTTTGCCACAAAAGGAAATAATCTAACTTTGCAAAATGTTATCATTTGGAGAACACTAGCTAAAAATACACAGAGGATACCTGTTTTCTTCCTTATGTTTCCTGTAAGCCCACGATTACCTGAAAAATGTTTCAATAAACAAAATAAAACTGAAAAAATAAGCAAACACTAAGTTCAAATATTCAAATATTTTTATAATGAAACATCATTGAAATGTACTTTAAATTATGTATATTTTTATATTGGTGAAATCATCCTTGGAATCTTGCTAATTTTGTTGACATGCATGGCTTTCCCATGTATGTCTTTTCTTTCCATCTGCAAATTATTTGCTATTTTCTTATTTAAAAATATTAAATTTTTGTAAGCAACACTGTGTGGCTGATGAACAAAACCGTCTGACACAATTTGAGCTTTCTATAGCAAGAAAGTCTAACCTATTCCAGTGTTCTCATCCCCATGAGACATCCCATTATAATAGGCTCAAACAATTAAAAAATATCTTATATTTACACTATTGCTACCCAAATACTTAATAAAATGTTTCTGACTTGAAGTACTTTCATTCAGAATTAATAGTACTAGACTTATTTTCTCATTGCATAAAACCAACACTATTGGGTTTAATGTAGCTCAAGCAATGCTTAGTCCAAGTAAACCGTGACCACATCTTTCTTGGAATATCCAAAATAGAAGAATCAATTAAATAATTTTTCTAATATAGTTTATTCTTGATTTAGACATAACATCTCAGAAAATATGATATATCCAGAAGGACTGAAATATTGAATGTATGCATGTTATGTTCATTTACTTAAACAGCAGGGGCACATACTTTTAATTCCAGCACTTGGGAGGTGCAGGCAAGAAGATCTTCTTTTGAGATCAGCAGTAGCCTAGTTTACATAGGAAGTTTCACAAGTTCTAGGCCAGCCAGGTCTGAGGCTACAAAGAGACACTTCTCAAACCTCTCCCCATAAAAAAGATAGAAAGATAAAAAGAAAAGGTGAGGCAATTTTTCTAAGATCATAAGGGGAGAAGAACATTTCTTTTTAAAAATATTGTATTTATTTTTGTTCATTTTATGTGTATGAGTGTAAATGCAAGTTAATTCAATACTCCTTGGAAACACTGTTTTCCTTTTCATTTCTTTAAAAGAAAAAGGCAGAAAAATAAATGTTAATTAACTCTGATGAGATCCCTTGGTGCTGTTTTGCTAAACTCTTCATGCAAACATGCCCTACAATCTGTGTAATATTTAATGTGCTGATGATATAAAATTATTTTTCTGAATATTTATTCAATAGTCATTGGAAACACTATTTTCTTTTTCATTTACTTAAAATATTTCTGTTTGGCTAATTAACTAGTAAATACTTGCATAAAACTATGAATATTTCCATCATGTCCTCAGCTTATCAATTTGTGTGTACCATATATTATGTATAATATGTATTGATATAGAAATACATATATACATCAATATCTAAGTTGGTCTGTGAAAAATATGTATCTGTAAGCTAAATGTTACCACATATTACATATGTAATTCAATATAATATGTTTATATAGTTGCTGTATAAAAATAATATGTTTTCAAACACCTGAGTATTTTCAGGCAGCAAACACAAACTGGCTAAGATCTACAGATGGACAGCAGAGGGCGCTCATTTCCTGCTACGTAGAGAAAGTCCACAGCACTCTACATTGTTCCAGAAAGGTGTGTGGCTTTGTCAGTTTACTTAGAAAAGACAGAGAAACATGATTTTCCATCAAAGAAATTAAGGAAAGGAAATCTAATTGGGTATTATTTTGGTGGAATCAAGTACTAAATATTAACTGTCATAACATTTAGTGAGTAGAGAAAAATGTTTAAAGGAAATCCATGTACATATTTAGTTATAGCATTTTGTGTCTCTCCATGTATTTATCTAGGCTTCATGAAAATTATAACCTAGATTTTAATGTTTTATCTCTATTTATATCTCTGTATATGCAAATTATTACTTGTGGATTACTGTAGACTATTTATTATTACTAATAAAGATATGTTTAATTGTGTAATACAGTGGGAAAAAATGTCTTGCTTCGAACTAATATATTTTTGTAATGTGTAAACGCATCAGTGTATATGAAAGGGAGAGAGGATTTGTGAATTACAAAGCATTTAAAAATATTTTATTGATTCTTTTTATTTTATGTGTATATTAGTGTATTGCTTGCATGTATGTGAGTGCATACTTGTCATGCAATGCTGCAGAGGTCACAAGAGAGCTTTGGATTCCTCTGGAACTGGAGTTAAGGATGATTCATAGCCACCATGTAGGTTCCGGAATCAAACCCAGGTCCTCTGCAAGAGCAGTCAGTGCTCTTAATTGCTGAGCCATCTCTCCCGCCCCTACAAAGCATTTTTTAAATAGATGATATTATAGGGCTTTCCTCGAAATGTAGTCAAAGATGATTAATAAAGGCCCCAATGAAAGTACTAACTTTAAAATAAATGATAAAAATGAAGTTAACTTAGTATGGAATTCAATTAGAATTCGTGCATTCTTGCTTTAAAGGACTTCCTTCAACTTATATTTTATCATTTATTTTGGTAATTTAAACAGTGCATATTATTGATTTGAAACCTTAGATCTTATAATCATACAAATCAACTCTGAGTCTGCTAGCATCAGAAATTGCCTTGCTATGATTGTAATAATTTTAACACTTCTAGGTAAGCTCCTTGAAGCCTGTTCTCTCTTCTACCATGTGGTTTCCAGGGATAGAACTTGTTTCACATGGGTTGGCAGCAAGCAATGTTTCCTGCTAAGCCATCTTGCAGGACCCTTATATTTAATTTATAGATGTTAAATTGAGTGAATTAATGCAAGAATATCTGAAGAAAATCACTGGTTGTATTTAATTGAATATTTCTTAAAGAATTAATTTTTAATTAAAATATTACTTATTAGATACAATTGCATGAGAAAGAGAAGCAAAATATGTATGAATTTGTGTGCAAAATTTTAGGTAGGTACTTTTTGTATATAATAAAATGAGCTTTCATTAATTTCTACTAACTTCTCAGGATAAATGTTCAGTGTATCAAATTAGTGCTTAATAAGTTCTGAATATATGAATTTGAGCTGCTTTTGTTAGACATCGTTTGTTTAGTCTCATTAGTTGTGATTTTTTCTCTGTTATTACTTTTATTTTATGTGTATGAGAGTATTACCTGCATGGACTTAAGCACACCCATGTTGTGCAATGTCCAGGGAGATCAGAAGATGACATCAGATTCCCTGGAAGTGTAGTTACTGACAGTTGTTAGTTAGTATGTGGGTGACATGCTAGGCAAATTTACAGGTGATTTTGGATGAGACATATGTATTTTATTAGAAAAAAAGAGAAATATTAAATATAAATATTTTCTTTAACAATTTTAGGTCTTTCAAATTCCATAATTTGCAAATCATATCTCTTCTATATTGTCTTTAGACATTTATGTTTCTAAATACCTTTTGTTATTACTTTTATGTGTTCTAATTTTTAAAACCTATCATTGAAGTTTATTGTATTTGAATTCTTTGTACAGTATCATTGACACAGTATGAACCTGAGTATAGCAGAAGTAATAATTGAATAAAATAGCAGTGTTTTGATTTCATGTCTTAATTCTTATTAATTTACTTTGCCTTTTTTCCTTCTACCTTGTAGTTTTGAGAAAGGTGGTTTTTCTCATAAAGGTTTTGATAATATTTTCTCATGCAAAATGATTGTCAATTCAAGTCATCAGCAGTCTCAGGAATCAATACAGATGGATACATGACAGATCCAGTTGCTAAAATCAGTATGGATTTTGAACAAAGTGTCAGCTGTGCCATAATCTATTTAGCCTCAGAATTGCATGTTTTCTGTTGTTCCTACCTTTTAGAAAAGAAGGTGTTGGACTGAATAAAAATTCACAAAAGTCATTTAATCAATAAAGACAAAAGTAATAAATGAAAGATAAATCTGTGTGAACAGAAGTAAACCAATTTCACTTTAGGATAGAAAAATGGCCTAAAAGGAAAGAAAAAGAAAAGAATAAAAGGTGTCCATTATAAATACAACAACTATGGTGGCTTCCTTGTTAAGCAGGGCATGTTAATCTGAGGACACGTAGAAACAGTGAATAGGCAGGAAGCACAGAAAACACAAGATGATGGAAACAGTGCCAATCTTAAGGTATCTACTTAGCTCTATGCTCTAATCACACTCTTCCCCAGATCCCATGTGTTTGAATAATACAATCATAGACTTGCAACTTTATACACATTTTCTTTTTCCTTTCGAATATCTCAATTAATAAGCCTATAGTCAGAGATTCTACCACTATTTCTAAATTATTACACGGCAACTCGACACATCAGTGTGTATCAAAATCATACTCTGGAGGGGTAGAGCTATGGTTCAGCAGTTAAAACACTTGCAGCTCTTGTGGAAGACCCTGGGTCAGTTCCCAGCACCCACAGGGCAGCTAATAACTGTCTATAACTCCAGTTCCAGGGGATCTGACACACTCTTCTGAAAAACTCATTCTCTGTTTGTCTGTGAGATCAGTTCTGTGACTAATTTTATAAAATGTCTTTAGGAGAAATATAAAATCTAAAGTAAAAGGAAGACCTTAAGTTTGGGCCTATCTCCAGGCAAGATGTCTTGTTTCTTAAAATTTTTTCCAGTTTTATTTTATTTTATTTTAACTTAAAAAGAACTTTATTGAGAATTTCATTCATGCAATAAAGGTGTTTCGATCAAATCCATGCCCACTCTCTCCCCTCCGACACCACCCATATTTCCCCATCACTTTTTTCTGACAACTTTCTGTATTTCTTTCTTTCTTTCTTTCTTTCTTTCTTTCTTTCTTTCTTCTTTCTTTAAATGGGGTTTTTTGGTCTTCTAACATTACTCCTCTGAAGAGGTAACCCTAAAATCTTTTAGAGATTACATAAGAGCTCCCAAATACTTATGTCATTTTTGGTCTTTGGAACAGAATATGTTGTTAAAATGCCCAAGGACATTTTGATTTTTAGCCAAGAAACTGGCTACTTTTCTTTGGGGTCTGTTTTACCCTAACTGCTTAGCGAATTCCTACCTCCTATTCTTCTTATATCATCCACTGAAAAGGTTACACAAATTGCTGATAGGGAATTGGGCGCAGACTGCTTTGGCTTCTTCCATGCTGAACAGGGACACAGGGTGAGGCAATGGGGGTACTTCTTCGGTGAGTTTATCTAAAAGACTACCAAATTGCAGAACTCTTATCTGTAGGGAGTGAATAGGGGATGTGAAGGCAAGAGTAGTCAACATTACAAGTTCTAGACTAAGAACCAGAAAAAAGTCAGAACAGGGCAAATTTCTAATGTTCATATCAGAGTCCACTGGGAGTTCTTGACGAGAGCTTCCAAAAGCATCTCTCTATTGGGTTCCTCCTCATTTTTCTTTTGTCTGCCAAGGCTGGACTTGAGAGTGATGGATTCGGGATTTGCTTTCAGGTATTTTAATAGATGTTGGAGTGATTAGAATCAGTGTCAGTTCCCTCTCAAGGGCTTCTAGATAGGGGGAGAAAACAAATTTATGCAATATTTTAGAATAATACTGGGTTGTCTCCCTTAACTCCAGGTGGGCACTATTCTTTCTTAAATTTTATTATGCATTATATTAATAGAATTGAATTTTATATTTCCTTACATGAAGTTTCGGTGTACTCATCAAACACAATTATACTTTACCCTGTCCAGAATCCTTATTATGCACTATTCTGAGTTCAGATCAACACTTTAGCTTACACATATAAGAAATAAGTTTCAGCAGTTGTCTCTACATGTCTAGTTTATATCATTTAACACAAAATGTCCACCATCCTTTTCTTGTGAATGATAGGATTTAAATTTTCATTTATTTCCAATGTAACTTTATGTGAGTTTATTTAAGTTCAGTAAGAAACAGAGAAAATCATTAGTGTTGTCACTCTGCTAAGACTCCAAGTTTGTCGGTTTGTCTGAGTGTAACAGTAATGAACACCACATTGGTGCCACTACTGTAGACCTTGCCTTGCCTGTCCTCAAATCCAAGCACTTGCCCTCTTTGCTGCAGGGTGACTGCTTGCTGTTTAGTCAGTATCTTCTCCCTCAGGTCTGTTGCTTACTCTGGCTTCTTCCACCATAATCTGTTGCTTTTTTTCTTGGCTTTCAAACCACTCAACCATCAGTGTGTGAGGATAGCCAGCCAAGTAGGCTCCATTATAGGAAGCTCTTCCCATACCTGAGGCAGCTGAGGTCAAAACAGTGGCATACTGATGTTAAAATTACAGGGGACGGGAAAAGTGATTTTTCACGATTGGACTGTAGGCATGACCAGTACCTACAGTTTCTCAGATGGATACACATAAATCAGGAAGTACTCTACATGATTCCTTCAGAATAATAAACACAATAGTTCTCCATTTTCATGAAAATAGGTTGTTAGATTAATTCAAACAATTTTATTAAAGCTTTAATTCAGAGATCACATCTGAGTACAGATTTGTGTCCACAAAATGATATGTTGATGAACTGAAAGGTCACTTGTCATTGGTGACCAATTACAATGATCAAAAAATGCTGTGTAAGTTTCTCCTCTCATAATTTAATAAAATACAGTAAATCACCCTGGCCTTTGAGGTAAGCCTTTTAGAAGGGACATGGAAAACAGTGCTTTGAAAAAAATTGAATGAGTAGAATTTAAAGCAATTTAAGCATGTGGCCTGGCCCTCTGAGAGAAATGTACATGCTTGTGTCTTTGGATACTATGCTTGCCAGAGGAAAGCTAAGTTGTCAATGATTTAATTGCCCTGGGGATTGCAAAGGTGATCTTGTAGTTTGCCTCCAGTGACAGGTGCTATCCCTTTATTGTAATTTGAACCCCTGGGTGTTAAAACATTCATGACTTTTCTGTTAGGAAATCTGCATACTCCTCTGCCATGTTTATTCATAATCCTCTGATGGGTTGCAGACAAGCTCCTGCAGAACTTAAGGCTTTGGCATTTTCATCAGAAATTGCTACCTTCAAGCAGAAACAAAAAAAGACTAGACTTCTTTCCATTTTAAAAAATTCATTAACTAGCTATATTTTAGCATTTTGGGCCTTTGGCAATTGTGTTAATTATGAAATACTGGCTTTATTATGGGATTTTTTTTTTCCCCAGTAATTAGTGCTTAGGGAATATTATATAAAGACATACGTTTGACTGTTTTTCAGTATTTGCACACCAGAG
>NW_008337147.1:81706-99899 GCF_000622305.1 Nannospalax galili | reverse complement strand
TATAATATATATACAAATATATAATATATTATATAAATATAATTATATATATTATATAAATATAAAATACATTTTCCACCAATATCTTTCAGGTATTTTGACAAAGAATAATGTAATTAAATGAGAAAGTTAAAGTATACAAAGTATTTTAATTACTTTCTTCCAAGCAACATAGATTCCTTTAGAGTTTTTGCCTTTTCTCCCAACTCAAGAAAAACATTACTATAGATGATTTTTCATTTTCTTTCTTCAGAGAGTAACTTGTTTTCTTTTAGAATTTTTGCTTTTTTGCCCAACTCAACAAAAATATTACTATAGATGATTTCTTATGTTCTTTCTTCAGATAGTGAGTAACTTGTTTTATGAATTCTAAACTGTTTTCTAATGTTTATGAACTTCCTCCATTTTTTTTGTTTGTTATATAGGATACATTCGTTATTTAAAAGTTCTCCATTTTGTTGATTTATACAGAAACTTTTATTGAGTGTTGAAGTGAAGGACAAAGAGTCAGAATTCCAGACTTCACTTTCTAGGAGGGCAGAAAAAGATGGATTCAATATCATCAGTACTGTAATCTCAAGTATTGAGAAAGCTCCTGGATGTCATGCTAATTCAAGCTACCAACTACAGAGAAAGGGTGATACTATGAACAGATGGTTAAAGCTGAACCAGCATTAAAAGTGCAATGAAAAATTAATCATGCACTATGAGTAGACTTCTTATTTTATTTATTACCTATTTAAAATTATTTTAAAATGAGGTGCAAGTATTTTTAAATATAAAGGCAGATAATTAAAAGCAAAGGGCAAGATATCTCTGATATTTTGATTTTAAGAGAGTGGTACATAAATGAGAAAGAAAAGTTGAGAAAAACATTTAGAATGAGGCAGACTCATTTATTTCATTTTAGAGGGTTAGTTTTTAGAATATAATGTGATTATAGGTTTTAAGCAAGAAGACTGGTGAATGATTGTTTCCTTAACAAACAAATAAAATATTTATAACAATCCTATCAACAACAAAGTCATAAAGCATGTAGAATAAGTGGTACACGAGACACACAAGAAGTGTGCAGTTAAAGTAGCCACGTTTCACACAAGCATTTGCCAGGAAGAAGACAAATTCATTCTATTAACAAATTTCAGTATCAGTTCACCTAGGAAATTTGTCCCACTTGTCATCACATAAAAGAAATCTTTCTTGATACAAAAAGTTTCATCTTTCCTCTAGTTCTATTTTTTCTATTAAGCAAAAAAATCTGTTGAGAGTGCCAAGTTATCGCCATATTCCCCAGAATGTTTAGGTTATTTCTCAGAATAGTAAAATGTCTCCATAAGTATGAATTGTGTTTAACTAGGAAACCATAAATGTATCATGTATCTATAGACATAAAGATGATGATTAAACAGAGTTGCATTTAATCGATAAATTTTAAATTTGCAGAACAATACTTCTAATCCCAAATTTGATGCTAAGTAGCTTTTGGCTCATTGAAATAATTAAGCATTTTTGTACTGTATTTTACCTGTGAAATACTAGAGCTTAGTATACTAATAATATACAATATCACAAAATGTGTGCCAGATCCTGGGATAAAGGCATTTATATGACATCAAATTAATTCTGGAAAATAGTGTGGCTCTGATCAACATGTATTCCAGGAGCCATGAAATGACTTACAATGTCAATAACTTGCAATACATCAAGCAGACAGTCTCAAACAGAGTCACAACACAGACATGCCCTCCTTTTTTATTTGAAAATTCACTATTTAATGCTTCTCTACCTCTGAAGAGGTATAGCTCTCTATAGAAAACGAAATCACCTAGTCATTGCACAATAAAACGTAATTCAATTGTCCCACAATATGCCTCTCCTTTCCTCTGGAGATAATGTTTTCTCTATTATTAATTTTGGAAAAAGAGACATCGATTGTTCCTTACAACCTCCAACAGTTGAAATTTAATGTTTAGCTAGCCTAGACTTTTTAAAAGAAGAAAAACACTTTAATCATTTTGGCTATAAAGCTTGAATACACTAGGTATTCATAAATAATCTCAACACTAGCCTAGAAAATGCTTTATCGTAAAGATTCTTTCCTATTACATTAATGAAGAGAACAGAGTATCTCCTTGTGATTCATTTTGCAAAGTGTAAGTCATTGCCCTTCACAAAGGGGGAAAAAGGTGTACAAAAAAGCCATGAACACTATTCAAATTCATTGCCTCTTCCTGGTGTTCATAATTGAGTTGCTTCAAGATCAATATGAAACTGCCTAGGATACAGAAAGTCAATAGCTACTTCCAAAGTCAGGTCTGTCCAGTGTAGGCATCTGTAAAGAAAAATCCCAGCTTCTGCTTCAGAGAGAATCTACATCTGCATAACAAAGCTTGGAGATGAATTTCAGAGAATTTCATAAAGCTGGATATTCCTGAGAATCTTATTTTTACATAAAGATATTTATGTTAAGCAAATAATGTTCTTTTGATATTTCCCAGGCCCTACAGTGATACTGAGTAAGCTACATATTTGAATTCATCTAAAATCTGATTTTAAAAGACAGGTCATTGCCCAATGTTATCAGCCCTAAAAACACGGTAACTTCTAAAAACACGGTAGATTATTAGTTTTTAGGAAATGTGATAAGTGTTGTCATATTTTTTTAAAGTTTAATGTCAGAATTTCATGCATTGTATTTGGATTAACAGTCATAGTTCTCCCCTTCCATCTCCTCTCCCTTACCCCTAGACTTCAAGCCCTCTATTATTATCTGTCCTCTACTTTTATTAAATTTTGTTTTGTTTAAAGGCCTGTCAAATCCAATCCAGGTCTCCCACATATTCATGCTTGTGGTCCGTCCTCTGGAGTCAGGTCAACACCTGGTAGGGTGTCACATCAGTCAGGAAAACTGTGTCCCTCTCCAGTCAATCCATGAATTGCCAACAGATCTTCATTTAAGGCTGGAGCTTTCTGCCTACCTCTCCCATGCATGCTGGGTCCCTGGCTGGCTTTGCTTTACACAGCTCTTGTGAAAACTGTCATTGGAATTGTGAGTTCATTATGTATCACTCAGCTCTCACTGTAGAAGGTTCTTCATGCAGCAGAGGCAATAGCACAGAGATCCACAAATGGTCAATGTGCAGAGAATATGAACCAGAGAGAATTCATCCTTAAGTGGGCCACCTATATCACACCTTCTCCTCAAGTCTGAAGGATCATCGCAGAAGAGTAGGGAGAAAGATTGTAAGAGCAAAGGTTGTAGATGAATACAAGGAGACACTGATGTTTGGACACCACAAGGTCATTGCATATTGCAATATTTTTTTGAAAATGAATTACTTTCTTCTTAATATGACACCAGAAATATTGGATAATGGCATCCATGTTTTCAGACTTGGTATTGAATGTGGTAGTATGCAGTAAGGAGCTAAAAAAAAGTGTGTGAAACTCCAGTCTTGATGAAAACACAATTCATTTTTATGTGTAAAAGCCCCATCTTTCTTGATAAAATGGTTCCATTTTTCCAGATTGGAATTTACAATGGTCACTTTAATCCCAAGATTTCTAGGATGTTCTCGACAGTCCATAATAAACTACATTTTCCTGTGGGCCAAGTGCATAGATCACTGCTTTCTTTTTACCTATCTGGATATTGTGTCTGTAGTGGCTATCATAATTCCAAATAACCCAGTGGAGACACATCTTTTCAGAAAGCAAAGAAATAAAAACAAGTGATTTGGGTAAAGAATATGTGGGCACCCTGAGATACTCTGCATCTGCGTCCTCAGGTATTCCCTCTGAGGCATGTGGGTCCTTTCTGGCTCTAAATATTCTTACCTGCATTTACACAGTTCTGGTCAAAATATCATTTTGGACTTTTTAAAAGTATCTCTGAAAAACATAACATTTTTATATTTGTCCCTTCTTAATTGCTATATTCTTAGAGAATTTGTGGTTTTTTGATTTTTCTTAAAGTAGGGGCTCATGTAAACCAGGCTGGACTAGAATTTTCTATGTACTTGTGGTTTGCCTTGAACTCCTTATTCTCCTTGAACTCTCTTACTCTCCTCAAAGTGCACCCATGTCATTCAGTGCCCACGGAAGTCAGAAGAGGGCATCAGATCCCCTGGAATTGGAGATACAGATGGTTGTTAGTCCACCTGTGGGTGCTGGAACTGAACCCCATTCTTTTGTAAGAACAGTTAGTTCTCCTAACCAATGAGACATTTTTCAAGCCCTGATGAATTTATTCTTAATAGTTACATCTTGACACAGCGATTTTTGAAGGCTGTGATGTATTTTCATTTGTTGTGTATTCTTAGACAAGAGGGGGAAAGAGTTGTTTAATTCAGTAAGTTTCCTATTATTGCAAATATCCATATCTAGTCTTCAGATTCAAAACTCATGTTTCTAACAATATGATCTAGTCACAGAAATGTTTGCCTGTGTTTTGTTTGTTTTTGTTCTTGGTATGTGTGTGTGTGTGTGTGTGTGTGTGTGTGTGTGTGTGTGTGTGTGTGTGTGTTTGCCTGCTCACAGCTTAACTACATCTTAAGTTCCAGCTACACGGGACAAAGCTCACTGCTATCTCCACCACTTATTATGGAGTGGGACTCAGCCTGGAGATGGGCTTCACCTTGAATCTTAACAGCACCAGGCATCAAGTCATGGTACTGACAATGGAAAGCTTCTCTAGTCTTGATATGCTCATCTATGAAATAAAAAAAAAACCATGGAAGCTCTGAGATTTAAAATGGTAATTTAAGGAGATATAGAGTTAGCTCAGAGATAAAGAACACTGGTTTCTCTTGCACAGGACCCAGGATAAGTTTCTAACATCCATAAGGCAGCTAACAACCATCATTAACTCCATTTTAAAGGGATCTGATGCCCTCTTCCACAGGCATTGCATGTGCCTGGTGTACCTATGCAAGAAAAACAATCATGCCCCTAATATCAATCAATCAAAAATATTTTTAAAAATTATTATATTCATCAAGGTCTCAGTACCTGAGATAATTAGGTAAGACATGCTCAGTTTTGAGCCAGTAACATTAAAGAAATAAAGGAATATATAAAATAAAAATTGAAGCTGGGCATAGTAGAAGTGACTTTAATTCTAGCAGTTGGGAGGCAGAGACAGACAGATCTTAGAGACTGAGGCCATTCTAGTCTACATAGCCAGTTCCAGGTCAGCTGGGGCTACAGGGTTACCCTTGTTTCTAAAATAAATAAATAAAAGTAAATAAATAAATAAATAAAAATCATGATAACTACTGATATCTTTATTATTGATTTTCTTTGTGTGTATATGTCAATTTAATGTTAGAACTCAGAATTTCTAAAATATTTTCAGGTTTTTAATTGTTAAAGAGAGATTATATTCCCCAAAAGGCATATAAGACTCTTTGACTCTCTCTGGCCTGGAGATGAATATACTACATCAACTACATTATCACATATCTTCCTGTCTTACTGCAGTGAAATCAAAGTTAAACACACATACACACACAAAAAAAAAAAAGAAAAAGAAAAAAAACCCTCCTTTAAAAGATTTGGGGAACTGATCAGTGGGTAAAGTGCTTTCTGAGCAAGCAGAGGATCTGGGTTCAGTTTCCCAGCATTTGTACAACAAAGCCAGGTGTAGTACACATGCCTATAATCCTAGTACTGAGAGGAAGTAGTGAGAGATCCCTGGGACATGGGGTCCCTGGCCTTCCAGTATAGCCAATCTGAGAGCTCCTTATTCAATGAGACAGCATTTAAAAAAAATTTAGATGGAGGACAATAGAAGAAGACAGTTTATGTTGAACTTTGGCCTCAGACTAAACATAGTCACATGTACACAAGTGCACACACACACACACACACACACACACACACACAATTTTTTTATGTGATGCCCAGTGGGGGAGACATGATATCCCTTTGTTGTGGATACACAGGCATCACTATATGAACTTAAACTAAAATTATGAAAGAGCATTCACCTTATTCATTGGTCTTAAATTTTTAAAAATTAGTAGGCCAGTGGTGATGATGCATGCCTTTAATTCCATTACTCTGGAGGCAGAGCCTGGGAGATTCCTGTGAGTTTGAGGTCAGCCTGCTGTACATATTGAGTTCTAGGCAAACCAGTACTACATAGTAAAATCCTGTCTCAAAAAAAGAAAAAAATAATAATAATGTGTTCTGAGTTTCTCATCTTTGAATACAAAGGAATATTTAGGGAAAAACACAATCCTTGGTTTTAGGAACACAATTTCTTGCAAGAATAAGGAATAAATTTCAATGAGTTATATAGTATCACAGTATTTTGTACATATAATAAGGATCTTCATATTTCCAGACATGCGGCAGGTCTCTCAGAATATGGCATGAACATAATCCCATTTGAAGAAAGGATCCAACTCAGCTTCTCCTGAGCTCACGTAATTGCAACTCCACATGCTACATTACAAGACAGCCCAGTGCCAAAGAGTGTTTATGTTGTGGACAAGTTCATGGAAGGTCTTGTCTACCCTCTGGAAGAAAGGCAGATTCCTGAGATGTCATACATGAAATAGCCTTGTTAGCACATGAAAGGTGTTGAAGTTCTCTAGATCTTCTCTGAACATCGTAAGTTGCCATGTGTTCTAGGTCAACCTACTAGAATGTCTTCTGTCTCTAGGTATGACAACTTATGTTTAATTGAATTCCCCTGCATATTATTTCATATAACTTGAAGCATATCCAAAAATGTTATGGTTTGCATACAAAAGATTGGTACTGAAACAAATTCTATATTTGACTTTAATGAACCACATTGTCACAGATTCTTTAGGTGTAATAGAAATAATTAAAACAAAAAAATTATAATTAGGGAAAAAACAACCAAAGGTAATTTTAACACATAACACATAATACGTGGATAATAGAACTACTTTTGAATGTAAACCTTCAGAGTCCTTTCTAATTTTACTTCAATTGTTAGATTATTTTATTAAACATTTTAATTTAAAACATTTAGCACCAAGAAGAATCACTAAAAGAAAAACAAAAAACAAAAAAACGACCAGTTTTCCTTAACATTATTCTTTATTTTTGCTTCTTTTTTTTTTCAACAGCACAGAAAACCCTGGAGACTAAATTATCTTAATTAGATGCAATTAAAGTAGATTGCTTTATCTGTTAATTAACAAACTTGGGATTTAGCAATACTGCAATAAACATCATGTCTTTCCAAGAAGTCGTTGCATTTTTATATTATTCATTTAAATCTCATTTTCTATGATTTCCATTGAATGTTAACCTCTTCTCTAATTTCAATATATATTTCAGGAATAACGCATATCTATTTAACACAGAGACTTATCTTTTTATCAAATGTATGTTGGCATTTCACCAAATAATCTGTATTAGAAGTATACATCAAGAAAATATTAAATTCGAGTATGGTATATAGACCCTGCCTTCCCAATGGCCTGTGAATATAAACACTATACCAATGACTTATATTCCAATTAAGATAAGTGGTCTGCCAGAAACCCATGATAGTTTTTCTCATTGTGAGACTTACAACTAATATATCTTTCCTCACATTTCATTCCCTGTCTAAGTTTCTGGCACAGCACTGAATATAGGCAATGCAGGGTCCCAGAACTCCAGCCACAGCCCCGCTCCAGTTGGGTGTGGAAGCACCTTAGCAATAGCTTCATTTTACAAATTCTGTATCTCTATCTGTGTTTATTTATAGAACTCCCTCTGATTTTATTTATCCTATTTACACTGAAAAGGAGTTCAGTATTTTTACATCATATGATAAAATTCTTGCCTTGAAGCCATTTATTGACTTTTTAGTGAATTAATGCTCGTATGCTTACAGCCTTTGGGGAAGAGCAGCTTTTGCCTGATTCCACTGTCACCTTCCTCTCATGGTCTGAATCTTCGACATTCTACCCACAAAATTCATCTTCTTAAATACACCTTTTTCTCCTGTCAGTCCTCTCTTCAAAAACCTTCTGTCATTCTCCAATGCCTAGAGCAGTTTCTCCCCAGAGTGCTACAAAGGATTGTAAATCCAGTGTAGACACCATGTACTAAGGTAGACTAAATAAATATCTTGCACAAATACTATGACAATATTCCAATCTAAATGTAATGCTGTTGATTTAATATTTACTTTAAAACATTGCCGAGTTTTGAAGCTTTGGATATTTCACATATTTTTCAAAGCACAGTACTGATATTTTTGAGCCTCTATGTGCTTATTAATTTGGTTTTTTGGTCAATCAGCTTTACACATATTAATCTGGCTCTATAACACAAACACTTGAACTCAGAAATACACCCTTTAAAGACATATACATGCCTACATATAAGAATATATACACATGAAAAAGATGCACATAATCATTGTTTTATTTTGCAGCTGAGAATGTGGGGAGACTTAAAGAGCTTATAAGAGGCATAGACTAGTTGAGCAGAAATCTGGCATTCGATCATAGGAATGTAAATTCACTTAAGAATGTTGAATTATGCATATATTTATATATATATATATATGCTTTAAGAAGCTTTTATGGGGTAGATTCCCATATGGCTTTTTCTAAAGGCCTTTAGCATTACTTACCACTCCCTAGTCTCCCTCCTCTGTCCTCCCATTCCCCACCCTGTTTAACCCTTATATTCTAATGTCCTCTGTTTCCCCTTCACATACTGCATTTTACCACCCTTCCAGGAAACCTCTCTGTTCCACCCATGGCCATTTATTAGTTTTTGACCTCTCTGAATTTTCACAAACTAGCAGCAAGCAATGAGAGAACATGTGAAACATCAGTCTGGTTTACCTCACTTGGCTGATTGGTTCCAGCCATTTCCCTGCAAATCTTATACTTTCATTTTTTAAAGAGCTGAATAACATTCCATTGTGCGTATGTACCACACCTTCACTGTTCGTTCTTCAGTTTATGGACATCTAGGTTGCTTCCAATTTCTTCCTATTATGCAAAGGGCAGCAGTAAACACTGGTGAACAGATATTTCTGTAGTAGGGTATAGAGACTGTATGCTTGTGACAAGGATGTTCCTCTGGCCCTGTGATGATGCCATAGACCTGCCTCCTTCCCATGCTTTGCAAAGGAGTCACTAGTCTTACCTCTTCCAGCCAATCAGTTGACCATAGCTGCTTACAGGGGAGGGGCTAAGGGTACAAAAGTTGGAAAAACCATGAGGCTAGTCTCTCACCATTTTGTGTGCTTCCAGAACCATGGGATTTATGTTTGGGTGAGGATTTTTGAACACAGCAGATGATAACTAACACAAAAACCTACAACTGGTCAACATGCAGAGAACAAGAGGCTGTAGAGTACATATGCCTAAATAGGTCACTTATTTCAAACTTCTGTCCTTTCCCCCAAGGCTCAGGGATCTTTGAAAAAAGGGATGGAAATATTGTAAGAGCCAGAGGTGCTGCAGGATGAATGCAAGGAAACAAGCATTTTCCAAACAACTGGTCAGTTACTCTTATGAACTCAGAGCAATGGTGACAACATGCACAAATCCTATGTAAGCACAAACCGGATGAAGGCCCAACATAGACACAAGGAAGTGGGTAGGAAGCTGTAACACCACCTAAGGAAACTGTATCAATGGATGGCAGATGGGAAGGGTAGAGTCTCTTTCAAGCATGGGACTCTTGGTAGGTTAATCAGACTGCAGTGGATGAATCCACATGGAAGGGCATTTGGGGTCACAAACTAGACTCTCTCTCTCTCTCTCCATATATATATATATATATATATTTTATATGTGTAATATATATATATATATATGTATATAAATTATTGAGCAGGAGCCAATAAAGGGGGGTGGGGATAGGGAAGGAGATCTAAATACCTTTAAACTATACTATACAAAAATTGCAAAAACTAAATTAAAAGCAACAGCAAAAAGTATGACCTCACAAAAACCTGCTCATGAATGTTTATTCACTATAATCAAAGGTAGTAGATAAATGAATAAATAAATTTTGATGTAAAAAAGGAGAATGTGGAATTATGTACTTATTGCAACCATTGTTTTATGGGAACTTATGAAACATTTTCTTGTTTAAAAATCTCTTTACTCTGTATACCTAGAGAAACGTAATTTCTTACTATGTGCAAAATATGGATCATAAAATTTATAGATAAGTATCCCAGTCACCATCTATCAAGAAACAGAGATAATTATAGATTTCCAGAACTGGTCATACACAGAGATTGTATATGAATTTCCCAAGTCTAAGTGGCACCTCCAGGATGCATCCTCTACAGGTACATAGAACAAAGGATAAAGAGCACACTAATGATTCATATCTCATTGATGAATTTTCCTCATGCAATAGAAGGCCATGAATAAAAAGGGACACAAATGACCAAAACATGGAGAGTTAAGAGTCTGCAGTGTGTGTTTCCTTGGACAGGACTCCCATGTAAACTCCATCCACCCAAACTTGGGGACCACTGAGGAAGAAAGGGTGGAAAGATTGTAAGAGCCAGGGAATGACCATATGGTGAATGACCAGATGGAAATAGAATCTCACAGCATCCTGGGACCTTGCTCATATGAACCTACATCAATGGTGTCAGCACATATAAGAACCATGCAAAGTCAAGTAGAGAAAAACCCAGCACTGAACTGTGCAAATGGGCAGCATGCCCCAAACTTAGCCAACGAAGAACTACTGGCAGCTGATCACTGCTGGGTGGGGAAGAGCTGCTCTTGTTAAAGGGAGGGACCCTAGATAGGCTGACTAGATCCCGGTGGGTGAACTTGCACCAAGGGACATCTGGGTAACCTAATTTTACATGATAGACCTTAACACAAATGACAGAATGTATGAACTCCAGTGGGGGCAAGGTGGGGTGTGGGAGGGTACCAAAAGGCAACAGGGTATAAAGATGATTTTTTTGGTATGAAATACACAAAAGTTCAAGAAATTACAGAAAATACACTCCCTTCCATTATGATTACCAGGTATGAATGTCATCAAGGTTGTAGTGCTGCCTTTTCCTTCCTCTGCAGGATCTGATCCTGCCATGCCCAACAGTGGTGCTCAGGTTCTTACAGACCTCCTCCTGCTTCCCCTCACCACTAGAAGAGGACTTGTGCAGACTATCCTAAGGCAGACCATGTTGAGCTCCTTTCCCTCCTGTTTGTATTGTAGGAAAATGAACACACACACACACACACACACACACACACACACACACACACACCACAATGCAAAAAAAAATCTCTTTACACAGTATTTGAAAGGCAATGCTATGCAAAATCAAATACTTAAAATATTGAAAATGACGGTAGAATTATTTTGTCAGTTGGGTTTCATATAGTGTTTAAGGAAATACAAACTAAAGTTGTTGCTTTCTGATCATGTAACTGGATAAAAACTGAAGATTTTATCTACACTGTATTGATGATACATGATGCAAATAAGCATGGGCAAGTCTCTGAGAAGAGTAAAGTTGCTCAGAATTTCTCTAGATCAAGACTCCATTAATTGGCTGAAAGGACTCTAATATTGTAGTCCATATAGTGCTCTGCAGCAGAACAGTTGAAGGAGCAGGGTGCTATACATGCATTTCAGGTCTTATACTCAAGTCTTGTACTGTATGTAGAATTCCAGGTTGAACCCTGTCATGTTTCACTATTTTCATTGTTGTACCTTTGTTCATTCTGTCTGCTAACTAATGTGTTCTCTGCTTTACATCTAGAATGTAGATCATTTCTTGTTCTGCTTATGGCCCACATTGTTCAAATTATTTATGAAAGCACTCTTCAACCTATGGGGATACTGCTTTATGAAAAATTGGCAAGGAATCCCAGCGTCTTGTGATTTTTCTTATGACCTGTTATCCTGTTTATTACACATCTTGTATTTTGTATTTGTATCTGATTACAACAGTTTGTACTTTTGTATAACTTAAATTCTTAATCATTATTTGCAAATGGTAGGCACTTATTTTTGATAATTGTTTGTTTAACCAAGGAGAGTTGCTGGTGAGAGAGATGGGGATATATTTGATGTAACTGCAAGAAGGAGTAAGAAGAACTGGTGTGTTCTATTGCACAACAATATGACTACCCATAATAACAAAGTGCTGCATTGCCAAAATGCCAAGATCAAGTAACTTGAAAATTTTCAACATAAAGTAATGATATGGTTTTGAGAAAATAGACAAAATTCACCTAATTTAAACATTACATTAGTATACACACATTTTAAGTATACACATAAGAAAATTTGTTTTATTTCCATATGTGTGAATCCATAACAGGTAGAATTGGAGGATGAAACGGTCTTGATTATTAGCTTTCTAAAGTATGGATGGAAATTAAATAGTAATCCAATATTTACCCTGGCTCTGTGTTCATTGCTAGGAAGATCAAGTATGGCAGATTTAAGTTCTGTAAGTTAAAACCTGTATTCACCTGCAGTATTCACTACACATGAATTAATGGTAGTACATTTGATATAAGAACAAATGAACTTTATGGATTTTCAAACAAAAAATGGCTGATAAGACAATGTGTGTGTGTGTGTGTGTGTGTGTGTGGTTAAAACACATAAAATCTGTTCTCCAAAACCTATGCATACATGCCTGCCTACCCAAGACTTAACTTGATGGTAGGCATACAAATCATAGTAATTCATATTAGTACCAATTCTTAGTGACTTATCTGAGAGCTGAAATAAATGCAATTAAGTAGAACATTAAAATAATATGTCTAAAGGACAGTGGATACATTAAACTTAAAATATGTTCTCTATTACACAGAAACAAACAGGAAAAACTTGCTATATTGGTCAGTAGTAAATGAATTAGTTGGGTCTAATACTAGTCATCTTTTACATTTAAAAGATGGGGGCTTGGGGCTGGAGAGTTATCTCAGCAGTTAAGAGTACTGGCTGCTCTTGCAGAGGACATGGATTCAGTTCCCAGTATCCACATATTGTCTGATGTCCATCTGTAGCTCCAATTCCAAAGTATCTAATGTCCTCTTCTGGCATCCACTGGCATTGCACAGCACTGGTGCTCTTATATACATGCAGGCAAAATACTAATACATGTAAAATAAAATATAAATGAATTTTAAAAACAGAAAAAATTCATAGCTGGAGATAGGTGTGAAGAACATCATGTGAATTTTCCAGTTTCTAGAAAAATTGTTACGAATTCTTGTCAATTATTTTTAAAAATTAGTAGTAGTTCCCTTTTTTAAAGACTCCTGTAAAGTTTTTTTCTTTTTGGTCTTTTAGAGACAGGGTCTCCCTGTAACCCCAGCTGGCCTGGATTCACTATGGAGATCAGGCTGGCCTCGAACTCACAGAGATCCGTCTGCCTGTGCCTCCCGAGTGCTGGGATTAAAGGTGTGCGCCACCATCCCTGGCTAAAGTTATGTAAATAATTTTTACCTAAGATGTTCATCCACAAAATAAGAATATATTTTAAGTTATGACACTATTATGGAAACTGATCTGCTCATAGAAGTATCAATAATATTTTATTTCATATATGTGCCAAAATCTTTTATAAATACTAATTTTTAAGTCCTTTAAAATGTTACCTGAATAGTACTACAAGGTATAATGTGTTTTTAAAAATCAGTACTATATTATAATTGAATGTAAATTAACTTCACAGTTACTTTTTAAAGTGTTTCACATGCTAATATAGTTATCTGAAAAAAATTTTAATGGCTCTTAAATTTAGGCATGAAAGTACAAACTCCATTTAAAACATACTTACTAATCTATGTTATATAATTCACATGTGGGTGGTAGGTATAAAAATTCTTTGCCTTAAAACAAAACAAAACAAAACAAAAAACACTTTTTTTTACACTATTTTTAATTCAGTTTCCCTGTATAGATGAGTAGACCTTGACCACACAGTGATTCCACTTCCTTGGCCATGCTAGGGCTAGACTTGTAGGCATATACCATCACAACCAGCTTGAGTTTTCATATAACATGCACATATATTCAGACTTTCTCCAAAAATTATTTTCTACATAAATATATCATATGGTAATGTCTTCCCCAAAACATTTACTGATAAGAAGAAAATATATGATTAATTTCATAGAATTAAAGTTTCATTTGTTTTAATACTCTATTGTTCATGAAAATCAATCTTATGCATCTAAACCTATCTATAAAACATGATAAAAGCTTGATTCTTTTGTTAATTAATTTGTCTGTATTTTTTCGTTTTTGTTTCAAAGCAATTGCTGCAAACCCAATTTCTTGAATGCATATTGCAAAGCGATATTTTAATTAGAAAACATTTAGAAGCCTTTGCCTTTGTTGCTTCAATGTTGTAGGAAATAAAATGCTTGCAGTGAAGCATTTTAGTACTTAAATATAAGGAGACAGAGTAAATGGTCACTCTCCGTTTTCTGATTAATAACAGAGCTTAGCATTAGGAGGTAATGCCACCCACAAGCTATTGTCTTTTTCCTGCAGACTAATCCCTCACTTGTATTGTCTTTCCTGATTGATTTGTCCTTTGGTGGCAGCTGAACTGTGTGTTTGAAGCTCTTTTGTATAGATTTAATCAGGAGATGGAAATCACACCTTTGATTGACACTAATAATTTATAATCATTTGCGCTTGCCAGAACAGCTGCATCTCTTTATGTTTATGAAAAGAAAAGCCCTTTAAATTTCTTTAGCCTATTCATTTCGAACCAATTTAGGCAGGTAGTCATAGGGGAAGACCTGTCAATTCAGAATTATGCGTTATTGAACTATAATTTTAAATAGTAATGTAAAATAATTTTAATATTTTTGCATAGCACACCTTAGATAATTCCATTTTAAAAATTCCATTAATCTAAATTTAGGTTTGTGATATTTAGATACAGATTGCTAAATAATGCTTGCTTTGATAATTCAAGTATAATAGATTTCTAAACATCAAAAATAAGAAAGCAGCAACATATAGCCTGGAGTTCCTGTAATTAAGGCTAAAGTTTAATGCAGATTACTCTCTTAATAAGATACAGAAAAAATGTAGAACCCCCTAAAGTATCAAAATTCAACAACTGTTTCTTACATCATGTACAATAAGACTTTCTGCTTGGTATTTTTGCATCTTCAGGATATTTTTCTTTGTTTCGTTATTTTCAGGTTTTATTGTTCACTGTCATGTAATTATACACATGTTGTATACTAAATATGTTTTATTTATGCCTGCGTTACATTAGGTTAGTACACACGAATCTCTCTAGGCATAGACGTGTCTACATTCACCTAAACCAAGTATTTGAGGTTGTTTGCTTCCAAGTACATCAAAGAAACCAGTGGATTGAATTTTGTGTAAATAGTCTTACCACTATTTCTCCAAAATCTATTCATTGTGCTTTAAAAAATCCAATCTTATATTAAAAAATCTGTCATAAAATAATTTGCTAATATATTGCTTAGATATATGAAACAGTAATAATTTAAACATTTTTCCCATGTGTTTTTGATCTCCATATCTGTATTTCCATTTTTATGTGCCTGTTTCGTTGAAAATACCATTTTTAATTGAGAAGTGATGAAAGTCACATCTCATGTTTAAATCACAGAATTACCTCAATGCAACAAATGTTCGGATTTATGAAAATTACACTCCTATCCCCAGACCCATTTTCCATAGCGATTTGGGGTTATATCCTAAAGCTGTTTGTGTAAAATCAACAGCTTTCACAGCTTCACCCCCAGCTTCGAAACAGTCTTCATTTAGCACATAGAAGATATCTTAGGATGTTCATTTGGTATTGTGAAGGTTTAAGACAAACCTTACAAGAGAATAATTCATAAAATTATGGGCAGTCTGGTATACTGTATAAACCACTCTATCAAATATCAGAAAATATCCACTCAGTTGTAAAAATTAATGCAGAGCTTACTCAGATGTCCTTTTCCTAATTTCTCCAATGCTGTATCTTGCAATGTCACGGGAAGGATGCTTGCACTGATACAATTGAATGCTAAGACCATCCTATGCTCTTTTGTAATAAGCATTTTAACCTCCCATCGTCCATTCCTGACTCTTGTCAAGCATGAGGCCATTCTTCATGTTTGAAGATGGGTCATTTTGATAATGTGGCATAAAGAAGATCTCACAGTAAATGGCATTTGAGATTGACTTTTTTATTATCATCTTAATTCATTGAAGATTCAACCTCGGGAATTCCTCTTTCAATTGTGCCTTTTTATCTAACTGGCTAAGGATTCTTTCATCCTTTCCTTTCTGCTTGTAAGGATGCTGCAGGTTAGGTCCCATGTTAGTAAATTATCTTCAATGTTCCTTATCCAGTAATGCCATTATTTCCCCATCATTTCTGAAAGACACTTTCTCTACTTACAGAATCCATGATTGAGAGAGTTCTTTTCTTTAAACAGAGGAAAACTTATCTTTCCTTTAATTTTAGAAGAGAAATCTCCCCTGTCCATTTCCACCATTATTATTTTGCAGTATATTTTCTCATCTCACTCTTTTTCCTTTACTTCTTAGATTCTGAATATTGTAAACTTTGTGATTTTCCCACTGATCTTTAAATCCTTATCTTTTTCATTTGTTTGTTTTCAATCTTTTTGACCCTTTGTTGTAACATTAAGTAAATTACATGGTTATGTTTAAAATTTCATGAATTTTATCCTCTTACTTTAATCATAACTAATTAAAATGTTATTCTCTTTTAATTTCTATGCTTTCAATTTTGTTCCATTTAATAACTCATAAATTCCTGCTTAAATTTTCTTTTTCATACAAAGTAATTGTAGTTGGTATAGAAATATTTTTGATGGCTATTTTAAAACTCTTCTGACATAATCCATTTTTTTTATTGAAGTCAATGATTACTTCATTTTACTGTGTTTTTTTAAGGTATGCCTTTCTTGGTTCTTGTATGCTGTGTGGTTTCCAACTTTAGTCTTGACTTTGGTCTATTTGTTAAGAAAATATTAGCTTTCAAAATTTTAGCAAATTGTCACTGCTTATGACACAGATTTTGACCTGCTTTGTGGGTTCTCCCTTTGAAGACCTAATTTTCTGCACAGTACAGTGCTGTTTAGATGTTCATGCTTTGTTTATTTAAAATGAAAAAGAGATATTAATTTCACTGAAACATAAATCAAAGTTGTACAATGAAATGCAATGTGGTGCTCTGAGGCACATTCACACTGCTTAATGTTGAGGAAAGGCTAAGGATATCTAGCATCATGAGCATTTCTTTATAGTAAAAGCTTTCAAAATCCTGCCTTCCTAGCTCTTTTGAAATGCATAGCACATTACAGTTGTCTAATTACTATATGGCACCATAGTAGATAACAATTTTCCCCGCATATCTAACTAGCTTAGCGCCCATTGATCAGGCTCCTCCCACCTTCTCTTCCCCCTACTCACCCCATTTTCTTATAAACATACTTCATCCTTTCTGAGACCCACATTCTCAGTTCCACCTATAAATGTGATCATGCATTTTTTGTCTTTCTAGGCCTAGATTATTTCTAAAATGATATCAAATTCCATTCATTTTAAGAAACAATGGAATTTTGTCCTTTATTTTTTAAATATTTCATTTATTATTTTTATTTTATGTCTATGTGTGTATTTCTTGCATGTAGGTAAGTGCACCCCTGCCATGCAATGCCCCCGGGGGGCAGAAAAGGCTGTAGGATCCCTTGGAACTGGAGTTATGGACAGTTGTTAGCTGTCATGTGGGTGCTCGGATTCAAACCCGGGTCTTCTGCAAGAACAATGAGTGTTCTTAACTGCTGAACCATCTCTCCAGCCCCAGGAAATTTGTTCCTTTAAATACTACATAGAATTCTGTTGTGTGAACATAGTATATTCATTCATCAGCTAGTATACACCAGGTACTTGTATATCATTACTGTTGTGTATCATGCTACAGTGAACATATGAGTGTGCATGTTTCTGTGGCATATTCATTAACTTCTTTTCTATATAAACCCAAAAAATTGTTGGTCATATGATAGTTTTGTATTTAGGTCTTTTAGAAGCTCTCATACTGCTTTTCATAATGTACCTGTTATATATACTCCCATGAAGAATATGGAAGTTTTCCATTTTTCCACACTTGTTATCTGTAGTCATTTCTGCAATAATTTGTGTATTTCTCAGATGATTAGTGCAAAAGATTGTATTTTTC
>NW_008337147.1:77704-81677 GCF_000622305.1 Nannospalax galili | reverse complement strand
ATAAAATTGGTTAATTCCTATAATTGTTTTTAATTCAGCTATATACATACACATGTATATGTATACATATATGTTACAAAGTTTTTGTGTTTTCTTATATATTGGGGATATTAACCCATTGTTAAGCACATTACATTCAAATACCTGGCTTGATTAAGCTTTCCTTGCATATATCATTCTGTAGTTGAATAGTTTTTCATGTTAGTTAGCCCAATTCTTATAAAAGTATTTTGTTACTTTTGTTTTATGTGTATAAGTGTTGCCTGCATGTATGCAGACAATAAGAGGGCACCAAATTTCCCCAGAACTGGAGTATGCAGTTAGTTGTCATGTTGGAGCTGTGAATAGAACTCTGGTCTTCTACAAGAGCAGCCAGTCCTCTTAACTGCTGAGCCATCTCTCCAGCGACAGTAAACTCACTCAACTGTTATCACAGATAAAGTATAATAAAAAATATTCTTCAAAATTCATGACTAATTTAATTTTAAATCTCTTATGTGACTCCTCCTAGGAAGACAATAAACATCCATTCACAACAGAAAGGGAAGAAATGATTCTAGTCGGATGGGAGAAAAAAGAGTGGAGATGAGAGAATTTTGGGTGTCTAGGAAACCTAGAGGGAAAAGTGTGCCTTTGAAAATTTATGAGAATTGTGCATAAAGTGTCTGAACATTAATGCATATGTATACCTGGTATCTGCTTGGCAGGGAACACAGTGCCAGACAGAAGAGATCTCCCTTAGAGTGGTAGGTGAAGGTGGTCCAGGAGACTCCCAAAATAACACAATATCTTACCAAGCCTCTTGGTTATCTCCCAAGATAATGGATTTTGGATTGGGTGCTTTCTCTTCTCTCTCATCACCAGTTTTGTAGAAGACGGGTTTTGTATGTGCATATTAATATGCAAAAGTCCATGTGGGATTTTGAAGTCTTGGTCAAAATTGCCCAGAAGTTACAAGTCCTATCCACAAACACTTGAATGAGTTTGAATGTATATTCTTCAGGTCCAGTCAGTTTGTGAGATGACTGATTACTGGGCAACAACTTGACCATTATTCCATTACAGATTTTAAGTCAGAGATAGTGAATAATCTTAGTCATTGAAATATTAAAATATTTGTTTTTTACCCTCCTGAGTTTTTGATATTTTTTCTTTTAAATTATTATTTTTATTCTATTTTATGTGTGTGTGTGTATTGCCTCCATATATGTAAATATACTCATATTGCAAAATGCACAGGAAGATCAGAAGAGGGCCTCAGATGCCCTGGAAACGGAGTTACAGAAAGTTGTTAGCCACAGTGTGGGTGCGGGTAACTGAACTTGGGCCTTCTGCAAAAGTAGCCAGTGCTATTAACTGCTGAGGTATCTTGCCAGCTCTTTGAGATAATTTGTTACACAGAAATACATCATCAATATAGGCTAAATATCCTTTTTTTTTTAAAAAAAAAAAAAAACATTATGACCAGTGCTTGTGGTCTTAAGATTGTTTTAAGATTTTGAAATATCTGCATATATATGCAAATTAACTATCTTAGGTGTGAGAACCAAATCTAAATAAATAATTTATTAAGTTTCATATATCTCATGTGCACATAGCCTGAAGGTAATTCTACAAAATACTTTTATGAATCTCCATTTTGACAGGGCTCTGTCATAAAAATCACATGTAGAATTTTAAATATGACATGTCTCAGCAAATATTTTAGATGTTTGATCACTTTAAATTTTTCTTTTTCTGTTCAGAGACTCTGTATTGACTATTCAAATCCATGTGCAGCTAAAACAAAATATCATAGTAGAAAAGACTGTATTCTTATGACGAACAAGATTCAGAATTTCCATATGCCAATTTAGCTTTTCTGACTCGATGCAAGGAAGATTGGGAGATATAAGTCCAGCTTTTGGATATATGTATAACACTTAAGTATAGCAGATAAATGAGGAAGAAGATCTATAAAAACAGTTAGCATTCTGTCAAGGAATCTAAACTTTTTCATGTTTTCCACAGTCTGCATCTTTGATATGTGCCCACTCAGTGGGACCAATTAAATATAGACAGGGGAAACATAACCTGTTCAGATAGGGTACAGTTAATACTGGTTTCCTCTCATTCATTGTGTGTACAATTGCTAATGTTTCATTACAGAAATAAAAACAATAATCTTAAGAATGTATTTATACTTTTTTCTATGGATTGCTTCCTCTTACCATACAGTCACAGATTATTTTATGTATTGTTCAACCTTATCACAGAATCTGAAAAATGGTGGTCTGCTGCCTCAGTAACCCAGAGTCAAAACACATAACCATGCCTTACTTGGCTTACCTGGATTCAGTACATGAAAGGATTTCCTTTCATGGAAACATCATGAGAGAATTCTGTTTTCAACAGTTATAGAATTAGGACTATTTTTACACAAAAAGATTTTCAACTTTGGCTTTAAAAATAATTATTACCATTAATATATCCATGGATGATACTCAGTTCAACAGTTCTTAGTAATAATCTAGAAAGTTCTCTTTCTGAGATTGGTTAAAGATTCAGACATCTGAAGTCTCCACCTGCCAGGATAATCCAAGAAATCTTACATATTAAAAATACAAAAATATATATCTTATAGAGCTGATGGACTGGAAAAATATTGCTTCTTGTTTCCCATGATCAAGGAATAATTTCTATATCTACAGATCCATACAGCTATGTATCATTGTTGCAGCATATGAACAAATGAAAAAAGAATTTTGCATCTGTGATTAGTTTAAGAATTTTTATTTATTTTCATTACTTTTGACAGTGTCTCCCTATTCTCAGACTGCCTGGAAATCACTATGTGGACAAGATCTCTCACAGAGATCTGCCGGCCACTGCAAACAGAGGGCTATGATTAAAGGACCACAGCACAATGCTCAGCTAAATTTAGTTTAAAAAATATTCTAAAAAATAAAATTAAATAAAAAATTTTATTCTATGTATGAGTGTATTGCCTGAATGTCTGTAAGTACCCCCATGTCATTCAGTGTGCGCAGAGGTCATAAGAGGGCGTCAGATCTCCTGGAATTGGAATAACAGACAGTTGTTAGATGCCATGTAGGTGATGAGAATTGAACTAGGGTCTTCTCTTATAAGAGCCAGTGCTCTTAACCACTGATTCAGGTCTCCAGCCCAGTTGTTAAAATGTTTAAAGTATATATTTTTATTAAAATTTTGCTCCTAGGTCGATTAGTTCCCAGGGACTATGAGCATCTCGCAAAACGTCCTGTAATGGTGGTGGGTCATCTGACCTCTTGATCAAGGAGGCCAAGGAGACCCCACCAGATGGACTTGAACCAGTGTCCAGTCTATAAAGAGGAAGGTCAACACGGAGGAATCATTTCCTCCATGCTTCCAAGAGAAGCCAACAATGGTCGAGCAGGACCTTTGACTTATCTTCACATAGATGGAACTGGTAAAGGAAAAGAGCCAGGGACTCCTCCCAAGCCCATGGGACCCCTGAGGAACAGATCCTCAAATGGCCTCAAGAGTAAAAACAAATCAGTTTATCTGGTCCAATTGTATGTCCTTAAACACCCAAAAGGGAAGTATAACCAAAGATTAAAGGGGCCAACATAATATCATAAGAGCATACATATATATAGCTAAAAGTTACTTGACAAACAGCAAAGCCAGACAGGCGATACCTTCAGTCGAGTTGTTGGCCAGGATAGATAAAGGCTCTTCCAGACAGTAACCCAACATACTACTGGAAAAATGAACAGCAGACCCCAATTCTATCCAAAGGAATACTGACAATGGATTGCCGTAGATGAGGAACAGCTGACCCTCCTGGAACAGGGACCTCTGGCTGACTAGATTTACCAGAAGGGCAGACAGGGGAAATGGATGAGGGTGCTGACAACACAATGGACAGTGACAGGGATGGCAGAGTATAGAGCCTCTAGTGGGAGAGGAAGGCTGTCTATCTGACGAGTTT
>NW_008337147.1:23364-77376 GCF_000622305.1 Nannospalax galili | reverse complement strand
TAACTCATTTGTAAACCTAAAAATGTACAGCCAGTTTTGAAAGAGATGTACCCTAGCTCAGAAAAATGTTATTGAATAGGTTAATGCGGTTGTAATGAAATGCTTTTTCTAATTAAAAAAATAAATAAAAATAATTTTTAAGGAAAAAAAAATTTTTTGCTCATTTCATACAGTAAATCTTAATCAAATTTAGAACCCCTTCCCCATCCACACAATCCTATTGCCCCTACACCAGATTTCATGCATTCTGTCACACATGTTAAGGCCTATCTACTCAAGCTTTTGCAGTCAGATATCCGTTGATACAAGTTCATCTGTTGGAGTCTTGTCAGCCTATCTGGAGTCACTCCCTTCAAAACAAGCTACTCTCCCTCACCCAGCAATAATCAGTTACCTATAGTTCCATGACTAAGATTGGAATTTGTTCCCATTTACCCTGTTATATGCTGAGTTTTTGTTTGATGAGTCAGAAGGGGTCTTGTGCATACTGCCACCATTGCTGCAAGTGTATATGAACAAGTTCTGAGTGGCATAGAGAACTGTTTCCTTTTATTCATGCACCAACCCTGACTCTTACAATCTTTTTTCTCTTTCTTCCACAGTGGTCCTTGAGCACTTGATGGGTAAAGTTTAATACAGAAGTGCAGACAAGCGTCATGCATTCTGCAGACTCTTATTCTCTACACATTGTCCAATTGTGGTCTTCTGTTTATATGTACTGTTGCATGAGCTGAAAGATGCATTATTATTCTCTCTATACCCTTTCTGCTATGTTTCATAAAACTTTGGTGTAGAGGTTTAACTGTAGATGTGTCATTTAGGGTCGGACATTTCTCAGACACATATTCTCTGTGTCTGACCAGTTGTGAAACTGTAAAAGTGTCTATCTGTTGCAAAAGTAGCTCATTTGATGAGTGGTGAATAGCATACTTTTCTGTAAATATAAGGATCCAAATTTAGCATACAATAAAAAAATATATTTCTCTAGGAATATGAGAGACACAGAGTTTTCTCTAGGATCTATGACCTCTCGAGCCATATGTATTTGGTTGTGTTTACAGTGACACCCATGGCTTCCCTCTCATTGAGAGAGTTTTAAGTCCAATTAGATAGCTGTTCATTTTCCCCAAGAAAATATGCCACTACTGCATTGTTATAGTTGTACTGGTCATTGTGGTTACTATCATTTAAGGCTGGGATTGGACCATTGGTTGATTTTCTCCCTTAGCAACTTGCATAGTATCCTCTAGAACTATGAGAACTATTCTTCAAGGAGGAGGCTTCCAGGTAAATTCTAGCTCCATTGCTCCAAATTCTGTGTCCAAAGCGTGTCTTCAGCAATTGGGTCTTACACTAAAGGTCTGGGAGGTTATCAAGAGCTGTGGCAATAGCCTGTGATATTTTGGGAGATTCTTGGAATACTCTGACCAACAGCTAAAAGGGAAGTTTCTCCTGTCTTGCACCATGTTCTTCTTACATATTCTTTGAGTATATATTTTCACTATGTTCAGAGATTGTTATGTGTATCTTTCAGTATGTTTTTGAGATAATACATTTCTCCTCTGAGTTCTCCCAACAACTAAGCTGTTGTGTCACTCCTGTATCTGTACCTGTCTAAGCTCCCCCCTCCCTCCTCTGTTAAAGTACCCCATTTTCCCCTTGATAATACCTGTATTCTATTATTCCCCCTCTGTATTCTATTATTCCCCCTCTCTTGAGACACTTCTCCTTTATGCCCGTAGTTCCTTGTATGTCCTTCCCTCCTCATTTCCCAGTTGAATACCCCCATTTTCCCTATTTCCTGCTTGGCAAAATCTGTTTCCTACTGTCTCCCTGTCTCAGATATTTTCTTTCCTCTTACTTCCATGATTCCATGCCATTTTCCTGGCTCTTGTGGTTATGTCCAGGTATACACTCATATAAGTATTTGGTGCTCAGAGCCATAAATGGAGAACATACGTCACTTTATTCCATGAGTCTGCATTACTTCACTTAGTGTAACAGTTTTTAGAACCATTCATTTACCTGCAAATTTCATGATTTTTGTCAATCTTTTTTGCTGAATAGAATTCCATTATGTTAATATACTACAATTTTATTATCCATTCCTCAGATGAGGGACATAGAGGTTGCTTCCATTTCCTAGCTAGTCAGAAAAGGACAGTGATAAAATTGGATCTCTAAAGTAGAATGACTCACTTGAGTGTATGCCAAGGAGTGATATTAACCAGATCATATAATAGATTCATTTTTAGTTAATTAAGAGTTCACCAAACTGTTTTCCACAGAGATTGCACGAGATTGTAATTCTACTAGCAATGAGGGAGCTTTCCCCTTTCTTCACATCCTCACCAGAATTTGGTATCTTTTGTTCTCTTGATTTTAGCCAGTCAGACAGTGGTAAGGTGAAATCTTAAAGGAATTTGTATTTACATTTACATAATTACTATAGACATTGATCATCTTTTAAAAATATTTTATCATTTTTATTTTATGTGTATTCATGTATTGCCTGCATGTAGGTAAGTGCACCCATGTCATGCAATGCCTGCAGAAGACAGAAAAGGCTGTTGGATCCCCAGGAAGGGGAGATACGTACAGTTGTAAGCTGCCATGTGGGTGTTGGCATTCGAATCCGGGTCTTCTGCAAGAACAGCTAGTGTTCTTAACCAGAGTCATTTTTCCACCCCCAAACATTGATGACTTTTTAAGGTGTTTCTTAGACAATTTTATTTCTTTGAGAACTCTCTGTTGAGGCTGTCTCCCGATTGGCAGTTTCTCCAATGGGCAGAGCCTGACATGAGCGGGAATTAGGAAAGGAACCTGGGAGCCATCTTGTGATGGAAGCCAGGAGCCACTGGTAGAGCATGGTTGTGTAGGACACTCACAGCGGCAGAGCCTGACATGAGCGGGAATTAGGAAAGGAACCTGGGAGCCATCTTGGGATGGAAGCCAGGAGCCACTGGTAGAGCATGGTTGTGTAGGACACTCACAGACAGCACAGCAACTCAAAGACAGAATTGACTGACTCCCTGTGGACCTGGGGCGAGATTGCTGGCCCTGGAGGTGTGAGCAAATGCTAGTGGGGCTATGGGCATGGCACGGTCTGATAAGGCTAGGCACTTCCTTTGTGAGTTGATAAACTCACATAAAATATATTATATGGTTTGTCTCATTGCACAGGAGACCCAGAGAGAATTTGGGCCACAGAATTGGCATAGTCTGACAGGATATGATGAAACCCAGAATGAGTTTTAGAAGAACGATAATGGTGGTGCTGATGTGGTTTTTGCAATGGTTACTAAAAAGAGGCCAGCCACGCAGAAGCATGGGCCACAGCTATGTGTCGCGGGTATGTGAAGATTTGTTAAAAGTTACTCAAAGGCTAGAAAATCTTTTACCTGCTCTGGACCCAAAGGGATTTCCCAGAAAAATAGAACATCCACTTTGCATGATAAAACTAGGAGTGGAAGCAGGTTTTCCCACCAAGTTCTCCCCCAGCAACTTGGTATAGTCAATGGGAAGATGACAGATGTGGCTACAGTCCGGAGGCAGACCCAGAGCCTGTCTGACTCAGGAAACCAACAAGTGCAGTGGGAACAGGAGAAGTCCCCTGCCTCCTTAGCCCAGTGCAGGGTCAGACAACTGGGGCCAACACCTGAAGTGTGTCAAGAATAAAGGAATCAAAAAGGATAACTAAAAATGTTAATGAGGTAATCAAATGAATGCCTCATACCCATGTTATGGTACCTAACAATGATCTATGGAGAAAACAGTTAATACCTTTCCAAGCTTTATGAGACCTTGTCTATGAGTGATTTAATATTTAATGTTAACGTTCCTTCAAATGTTTTACATATGTGAAACCCATTTGAAAGATACCTGAATGAAGCAAAGGTCAGCTATAGACAACTGTTAAGAAAATATACAGTACCAGTGGTAGGTTGCCCCCCATGAGCTGTTGGTCAGAGAGAGGCTCTTGAGGTCCTCCAATTCACCAAGGCTATTGCCATTAATGTCAGTTGTACACTAGAAAGTTCGGTAAGGCCATGTTGTTGAGGACACTGCATGTTGTGAGCACGTGAGAAGAAGAGATGGAACTGAGATTAAGCCAAAACACTCCGTGCCACTGGATGGATGATGTTCATATTGCCAGAAGGCTCTATACAGATGGTTGGGGAAGAAAGGATCTTTAAGTCTTTAAGTCTACTCAACGATGGACCTGCATGCTTCACACTACGAACATGCCAAGCAATAACTGCAAGTGCAATAATGGCTCAACCACATACATACAACTGATAAATTTCTAATTGGATAAGGCACACTCATAGGGGTAAAACACCCATCTGTTGCTGTAGTTCAGGCCAATGCCTTTTGTTGAAAAAGGCTATAGGCCCTAGTGGAGAAGCGATCATGAGTATATTGTTTAATGCATATAGTAAACCTACTGGGATATTCTCTAGGCATTTGCATTTATATTCATGTTTGTTTAAATGTGTCTACTTCCTTCCATTTGTCTTTATAGTAGAACAAAGACCACTGAGATAGATCAGTGCCCACAGCCTAAAGACAACTAATGGGGAGGCCCAAGAAGCCAGTCTCTTGCCATGATACAAGAGAGATCGCCCTACATCTATCACCCTGTCCAAGGCTCAGGGACTTTAGCGGAAGATTGGTGGGAAGATTATAAGAGCAGAGGAAATGGGTGGAGTGTCTCACAATTGGCTGGTTCTTCCAATGGGCAAGGACTGACATGAGCAGGAACTAGGAAGGGAAGCAGGGAGCCATCGTAGGATGGAAGCCAGGAACCACCGGTAGAGCATGATGGTGTATGAAACTCGCAGTCACCACAGCAACTCATAGACAGAATGGTTTGACTCCCTGTGGACCTGGGGTGAGATCACCTGCTCTAGAGGCTTGAGAGAATGCTAGGGAGGCTATGGGCATGGCATGGTCTGATAAGGTGGGCTCTGAGTCTTGGTGGCACGGGACTAGGCACTGGGTACACATTCTTTGTAAGTTAATAAAGTCACATAAAATATATTATATGGTTTGTCTGATCCCACAAAGAGAGAATTTGATCCACAAAGGCCCCTGACCATCTTTTTATTTGGTCATTTATTTTGTGGCTTCTTTGATTTTGAGTCCTTCATATGTTCTGGGTATTTTTCCACTTTGGGATGTGTAGCTGGTGAAGATTTTCTGAAACTCTGTGGGTTCCCTCTTCATTTCCTTCGTTGTTTCTTTTGATGTGCAGAAGCTTTTTATTTTAATGAGTTCTCACTTGTTGATTGTTTACCTTAATGCCTTAGCAACTGATATCTAATTTATAAAGTCCTTTCCTATAACTATATCTTATAAGGTATTGTCTATGTTTTCTTCTAGCAGTTTCAGAGTTTCAAGTTTCATGTTCAGTTCTGTGATACATTTGGAGTTGACATTTTTCAGGCTGAAAAATAAAGGTCTAATTTGATTCTTCTACAGGTAGAGATCCATAGTAGGTGACTGAAATGACATGAACTCATGTTTGGGTCTGCTATTGGGTTTTCATGACTATAGCTATGTGATATTGTTTGAGATCTATTTTAGTGATCCCTCAGCATTGCTTTTTTTCTGCTCAAAATTTCTTTGACTATTCACAGTCTTTGGTGATTTCACATAAATTTTAACATTTTTTTTCTAGTAATGTGAAGAAAGGTCTAGTGACTTTGTAAATTTCCTTGGGCTGCTGAGTAGAAAATCTATTCTTTGGTACTTGGGTTGAAGTTTGTGAGGTTTATTTGATATATGATATCATTTAATTCAGATGTCTCTCTTTATTCTTGTCGAATTGATTTGTATATTGGAAGTAGTGAGGTTTTGAAGTTACTATTACTGAGTTGGGGTTAATATATGTTTTAAAGTTCTGAAGTACTATTTGTATGGAAATGGGTATATCAGAGTTTGCTATATATTTGCTCTCGATTATAATATCTTCTTAGTAGGTTGTTCCTTTGAGCAAAATTAAGTGAAACTCTTTATCTCTTATTAGTTTTAGTTTGATGTCTATTTTGTCAGATAGTAGGTTACTATTACTGAGTTGGGGTTAATATATGTTTTAAAGTTCTGAAGTACTATTTGTATGGAAATGGGTATATCAGAGTTTGCTATATATTTGCTCTCGATTATAATATCTTCTTAGTAGGTTGTTCCTTTGAGCAAAATTAAGTGAAACTCTTTATCTCTTATTAGTTTTAGTTTGATGTCTATTTTGTCAGATAGTAGAATCTCAACACCTGCTTGATTTTTAGTGCTATTTTCTTAGAATATTTTTTTTTCCATTCTTTTGGTATGGTGGTACCTATCCTTGAAGATTAGATGAGTTTCTGAGGACCAAAGGATTTTTTAAAAAATTGTTTCTTTATTCATTCCAATAGCCTGTGTATTTTGACTGGGGAGTTGAAGCCATTGATATTTAAAATTATTATTGGAATATATGTTATGGTTACTATCATTTTAATTTGTTTATGTTTTGGTCCTATTTTATGTCTTATTATTATTCCTTCCTTACTGCTTCTTTCTGTAACCTCTTATGTATAGTCACTTGTCACAGGTCAGTGACCACATTCAAGCCTGAGGGGTTTGGGGGCCCCGAGGTATAGGTGCAGAAGAAATCAGGATGCAGGGGATGCAGAGGCGTGTGAACCAGTGCATGCTTTATGCTAAGAATCAACCTGATTTATAGTACAACAAGAGGAAAGGAAAATGTTCTTCTCAAGCCAAATTGCTTCATCATGATATTTACAGTACTTTTATGATATTTGCAGTACCTTTGTGTTCCCAGGGCTCAGCCCTTTTTGGAATCGTACCTGTCCTTCCATGCCTATTAAACATTCTATTCTTTACATATAACTTTATTAGTTACACAGCCTTGTTATACAAGCTTACTTATGTACGTTTAAAAGGGTTCAAGGAACTGTCAGTGTCATGATAGAAATCACTGCAGAAGAACATCCAAGTTCTCAGGGAACTGAAGTTTCCCGGTCCAGCTCTGAGTTTATTTCAGGTCAGAACTTATTCTGAATTTACTTCAGATCAGAGCTCTGGCCTTCACAGTCACTCCTACAGTCAGTCCTTTGTATTTCTTTAAGTGTTTTTGGTTAGGTTGGTTTGGTAGACATGAAGTTTTTCAAGATGTTCATGTCATGGAAAAGTTTTATTTCTTTTCAACTATGATGGAAATCGATACTGAGTTAAGTATTCTGGGTTGGTATCCATGGTCATGTAGAGCTGGGAATACTTTGATCCAGTCTTTTCTGGCTTTCATGGTTTACAGTGAAAACAAGCCATAATTTTTGTGGGTTTTCCATTACATGTAACTTGTTCTTTTTCTCTAGCAATTTCAGTACCTTGCTTTGGTTCCATAAAGTGTTTTTACTATGATCTGTCATGGGAAATTTCTCTTTCATTCCAGTCCAATTGCTGTTCTTTGTGCTTCTTCTATCTATATAGGTTACCTTTCCTTAATTTGGGGAAATTTTCTTCATAATCTTGTTGCAGATGTGGTCAATGAGATTTATCTGAGATTCTTCTTCCTTTATGCCTAAAATGCATGTATTTCATGCATGGTGTTTCACATTTCCTCTGTATTCCAATTCTGTGTTTTATTAAAATTTTCATATTCTCTGCTTGAGTGGCCCAGCTTTTAACTTTGTTGTCAAGTCCTGATACTCTGTTTTCCATTTCATTCATTGCTTGTGAAGTTTTCTCCTGACATTTCAAATTGACTTATTGAATTTCTCAATTCCATCTTCATTTTGGCTTGGGTTTTCTCCAATATTTCTATCTCTTTTATGCATTCAAGTCTTGCATTACTTTTGTGATTTAGTTCAGCTGTATATTTGTATTTTCTTGAGCTTCAGTTATGGGTTTATTCCTATCTTTGTATTCTTTGAGTTGTTTATCTAGGGTCATTTAATTTATTTATCATGTTTATGATCTTTTAAATTCTGCATCCTGGTGTTAATCTGGATGATTCTCATTGTAGTACACTTCTGTAGGACTTCTGTGGTTTTGTTGAGGACATATTCTCTTAGGTTTCCATATAATTTGTTTTTTTGCATTGTCATTTGAGTATATGGATTACTTTAGTTGCTACTGAGTCTGATATGAAATTCTATTCTTCCTTTGTTTAGTTGAAGTTTGATTGTGTTGACATTGTTTATGTAGCTTGGTTGTTTTTGCTCAGGAATGAATAATTAGTTGGTGTATGCTTCAGGTTCTCAGTTGTCATTTTTTATTGGTGGGTCAGAATAGTTCCAGTCTGATTAGTGGAGTACTTTCTGGAGGGACAAAGGCAGTTGAAGGAAATGGGAGTCCAGAGACTGGATTCTGGTGTAGTGAAGAGGTCTTAAGCAAGATGATTAGCAGGGGTTCATAGAACTAAGGTTGGTGTGGAATGCAGAGGGTGAGGTCTGTGTTAAGAGGTTAGTCCAGAGATCTGAGGCAGTAAGTGTAGATGAGGGTCTGGGTCCAAGGTAGGGTAGTAGGCAGATAAGGAGGAGGGCTAAGAGCAAGACAAGGGTGGAGATAACCTGGTGGGGGTTTTATCAAACTAGGCAGAATAGGTGTGGACCCTGGAGCTGGAGAATACAGCTAGTCTGGGTGCAGGGGATCAGACAGGATCTGGATTAGGCAGCTAGTCCCAGAGATCTGAGGCAGGAAGAGCAGGAATGTGCATAGGTCCAAGACTAGAAGGGGACAGAGTGTTGACACAGATCAGTTTATGAATTGCCAAGGGAAAACATCAATTGATGGCTCAACACCAGCTTCAAGACCAAATAACCACAACAATGGCTGGCAGAGCATATGACATTGGTGCAGTAGGGTCACATATCTTGGGGTCAATCAACAGCTACCTAATTGCACTAAAAGCCCACTCAATGGGAGGAAACTCAAGTGTGGTGCTGTAAGCATAAACAAATACACATGGCTGGATGAGGTCACTGCCAGCAGCAACAGCTCCTCTGTTCTCGTGGTTACTGCTCCTTCATTCTCATGGGCCTCAAGGTTGCTCCTCCATTCACCCTGGGCTGAGGCCGCTCTTCTGCTTGCCCGGTGCTGAGGCAGCGCTTCTGCTCACCTGGTGCTGAGGAAGCTCTTCTGCTTGCCCTGTGCTGTCTCCTGTTGTCGCCTCTTCTGCCTGGTCCTGGACCCCAGGGCTGGTGAGGAGACTGTGTCAGACACAGCAAACCAGGTTCAGTGACACAGGTCTGGTTTATTGTAGGAAGGCACAAGCTTATATAGGGGTCATGGTCCAATCACAGCACAGCAAGTAGGCTACCTCATTAGCATAACAGGTTTAGCATCCTATCACAGTACAGCAAGTAAGATACCTTATTAGCATAACAGGCTTAGCGTCCTATTAGCATAACAGACTTAACATCCTAACACAGAATAACAGGTAGGATGCCTCATTACCATACTGTGTTTAAGATTACAGAGCCTGAATTCCTGGAAACCACATGACCTCGACTGTTGCAATATCTAAGTGTTGCAATTTTGGATTCCAAGGGTGATGATTAGGGAGTGGTGAGCTCTAGGCATCAGTCTCATCATCTGCCAATGGGAGTAAATGTCACAAGACATTTCTTGTGGCTCCAGCAGTCGGGCCCTCGCCTAGGGCCTGCTGTATGGTTGTCATTAAGACATTTACCCTAGGCTCAAGACTGTCTCTCACAACTGGAGAGGTCATAGATCACAGAGAACACCCCAAGACTGTCATATCCATAGATGAATGTAATTTCTTACTATGTGCAAAATACGTATCCTTATATTTACATACAAATATCCCAGTCACCACTCATCAAAGAAGCTTCTTTTGCAGCAAACGAAGCCTATTACCAAGTACCATAACTGGCCACAAACAGATGTTGCCTATGAATTGGCCAGGCCTAAGTAACACATCTACAATGCAACCTCTACATCTAAGGCTTATGGAACACAGAACAAGGATAAAGCGGTCATGAATGAGTCTCTTAGTTCTTATTAATGCAGCTCGTTCATGCAACAGAACACCAGGAACAGAAAGTCACAAATGGCCAAAGCATAGAGGTTAAGACTCTACAGAATTCTGGTGCTCAGAGGACTCCTACATTAAACTGCACCCACCTAAGGCTCAGGGACTATTGCTGAAGAGGGGCAGAGAGATTGTAAGAGCCAGGGAGGAGATGCAGGACCATATGGAAATAGAGTCCTGCAAGCTCTTGGGACCCTGTTCATACGATCCTACAGGAATGGTGTCAGAGTACACAACTCCCATGCAAACTCCAGTAGACAAAAAACCAGCATAAAACTGTGGAAATGAACAGCAAATCCCAATCTTAGCTAAAGAAATATTGGCAAGAGATTATTGCTAGGTGAGGAAGAGCTGATCTTCCTAAAATGATGAACTTTAGATAAGTTGACTAGACATCAGTAGATGAATTTTCACCAAGAAACATCTGGGGAACATGGATTTGATGCAACAGGCCCCTAACACAAATGACAGAATGTATCTATTACATTGGGGGGGGCTATAGGAGGGTGCCAGTAGGGACAGGGGTATTAAGATGATTAAGATAGATTGAGATGTTCCACATGAAATAAAAAATATTAAATAAAAACAAATAAAGAATTATTAAATGAGGAAGAATTTCCTGTATTATCAGGCTGGACTGGCATAAAAATGATCCTTATAGAGCAACAATAGGGGAAGAAAAAATACATGTGGTCAGGCAGCAGAGTTTGAAATTCTATCATTATTAGTTCCCCGGAAGTTAAGAAATACAGGTAGACTCTAGATGCTCTAGAAAAGAGCAGGGAAATGATTCACCCCTAAAAGTCCACAGTAATCTTCTATTGATACATTGACCACTTGCTGATCTTTTGATTTACACAACTGGAGGGTAATTTTATCCCATTCAGTTTGCAGTAATGTTCTATCAGCAATAAGAAAATTCCAATGAGATAAGTGGAACAATTGTTTCTGACTGGATCTCTCGTCTCTCCATGAGGCCATTTTATGTGCCAACATTGGAATCTTGTACAGCACTCCATTCTCTAAGTAATGGAGTGTTTATCTTTCCAGGGTTCCTCAAAAAGTAGGTTTTCCAAGACACAAGGAGCACTGTTTCATGTAGTCTTGCATGCTAAAATGAAACTGGCCATGAATCATCTGTATCACTTTTTGGTGGCCTCTGTTCATCGTTATTCCACTTTGGGACAAATGTATCTTTATGTCACACATACAAAACACCACCACTTCCTTTAATAATTCTTCTAATTTTCTTAATATAAATGTCAGGCTTTTAAAATTTTTATTTTATTATTTATTATTTATTATTTATTTATTTATTTGTGTGTGTGTGCATGTGTGTTAACATGCTTCAACATGTAGAGAACAACATGCAGGAGTTGGTGTTTTCCTTCCCCCATGTGGGTTCTAGAGGAACAAACTCACATCTCTAGGCTTAATATCAGCCACTCTTTTTCACTGAGTCATCAGGAAGACCCTCGACTTCAGTTTTTAATTCCCAGATATTGTCCTTTAACTCATCTCTGGTTGACAATAAGACATAGGTAAAATTCCTTGGTTTTGGGTTCTTAAGCATTGTTCTTGCTTATCCAAAGAGATCTGAAATAAATGCATATGCTTTTTGTTATTCTCTCATGAAGACAGTCATGAGAAACTTCAGTAGACAAGTTTGTTCCTGACCAAAGAGATAGCAGGATGCACAGAGGACACCTGTTCATAGAAATTTTTGAATTTAGTAAATCACATGTCACCAGTACCTTGATTAGAAAGCAATTCCAACTTCTGATATACTTCTTCTTGCACAATACAAGTGTTCTTGCTTCTACCTTTTGAAAGAAATGTTTTTGGGTTGTGGTTACAAATTTAGAAATTGAGTTACTTGTCAGAAAAAAGAAATCATTTGTTACATTCTAGATGTTGGAGAGGTCAAGATCAAGGTATAGTAGATATGATGTTAGTCAAGGACTGCTTACCGGTAGCCAGAAGCCTTTCTCTAGAATTCTAACTGAAGAGAAGTACAGGAGCTCTCTCGGAGCTCTTTTACACAGACTTAGACATCATTCATATGGGCTCTGCCATTTTGATTTAGCCACTTAGCTGCCTTGTTATATGATCCCCTTTGGGCTTAAGATTTCAATGTTAAATTTTTGGTGGGCATAAATAGCAGACCACAGAGTTTCCTTAAATTTTTCTTCTTCCTCCTACTTCATTTCCTTTTTCATATTTCTGGGCTTCTGAAGACAGGAACCAAGCTGCCCAAGAGCTGAAATTACTCAGAAACTCATAGAAGAATTATTCTTTAGTTTTCACTGCTGTATTTTGACTTTCATGTCTCCTTGATCCTTCTTACACTTCCAGATGTGTAGATCCACCTCTGCCTTTGTTATTGCTTAGCAGATTCATTGTGTATTTGGTCTTTACATGGTCACATGGGTTTTTTTCATAAAGATAATAGTCACATTGGAGTCAGTTCCCACGTGTTCCTGAATGACCTCATCCTAGCTAATCCCACCTATAACAGCAGATTTACAAATAGAGACACATTCTGAAGTACTGGGTACTAAGTCTTTTACTTATTTTTTCATAGGAATAAAGAAAACTAGTATTTTCTAAAGCTTGCATTTTTTTTTTTGGATACTTCTGACGAAACTTATTCTGTATTCTACTGACAGAGATTCTTCATGATAACCAAACTTCTGTTGTGAGTCCATATATCTATGGCAACTAATGAGAATGATCAAAAACATCATTGAATAATGGGTTATGAGTTTACAGAAGACACAAACACATGGTTATATAACTGTTAAAATATTTTATATAATCATTATTATATGTTATTTCATTCAGTGAGTATATGAAAGTATTAGTGATTTTTAAATTTTCTTTACATTACAAGGAGTGTTTGAAACCACAGTTGTGTCTCAAATCTTGCCATGAGTTCTCTACTATAGAGTGAAAGCTCAATCCTCAGCTCAGTTTCTACATTTGCAGGCATTATTATCACTGCAGCCTCATTCTTTTACTTCTTTTAAAATGTATTCTTCCACACTTTCGTACATATATGTTACTGTAATCATATTCACCTCCTTTTTATCCTCTATTATTATCCTTCAACTGAAATAGAACCCCTTCTTCCTATCAACATGTTCCCCTCCAACTGTCGTGTTTTCTTTGTGAACTACAGAATTTGATCAGGGTTTTTGGTACAAACACTGATGGGAGTTCATTTACTTAAGCAGGCACCTTATCATTACTTTCTTATACTTCTCCTTCCATCTCTTTTATTCCATGGCCCTCTGTTTTCTAATTAGAATATTAATATTAAAATTGAAATATGTATTGTCAAGTAAGACTTCATGTATAAAATACTATAGGTAAAAATTACCATTGAATCAGTCTTATGATGTATAAACAATTATTTATAAATAATAGCACAGAACTTTTCTTAAAATCGTATAAGCTTATTATAATATATTTTGTTTTAATAATGTAACTCTTGCCTTTACAGGACTGCAGAGCTTTAACTGTACTTTCCTGGGTATTGTTGTATGGATTTATTTCTTTTTCAGCTTGAGGAGGTCATTGCTTTTATTGCATCAAACATAAACATAGCAAGGACTACAATTACATAGCAGAGATAATCTGCAGTCATCTCTAAAGAAATCCTCAAATTCCTATGCAAAGTTCTACCTCCCAGAATCTCAGACTAAAACCCTTAAATACACTACTACAATGAAATAAGGTCATAGGTGTACAATCCTGCCAAATATGATCAACCATGCTTTTAGGAGTAGGAGATTTAGGGGTAGGAGATATCTGCATGCACAGATTAAGAATAGGTGGAGACAGAGACATTGTATATCAACAAAGGAGAGCCTTGAAGAAACCGACCCTGTGGAAGCATGGATCTATGACTTCTAGTCTTCAGAGTTTAGAGATAACATAGTCTTGTTAGTTAATCTATCAAGTTGGTGGTATATCATTAAACCAGCCATAGTAAATTTGCATAGTCTTATAAGGTCTTATGAAACAAAAATACATAAAATACATTGCTAGATACAGAAAGACTCTGGACCCAGCAGGCAAACGTTTTAACAATGAAAGTTTCATTTTAAGTGGTACCATGAGTAGATATAATTATCATTTATAAGAAATACCTTTCAACACTCTCTGGTTCTATGTTTACGATCAGCACTGAGACAAAAAAATGGTTCTAAATTCTGTTGAACTTGGGATAAATTCACATAATTTCAAACAGAAGCAATCTAATTTACAGAAAGCTATTTATCATGTTTACAATTTAAAAACATGACTGTTTCATATTTTCACTTAGGACAAGTGTGACTTCTACATCTTAAAAGTATTAAATTTGGAATCAGAAGCATGGTAAGCAGAAAAAGGACCAGCTTCTAGAATGGTGACACACCAAGAAAATGATCTCCATGTGGTTAGAGAGAGTAATTTGATTTTATATGCTCTCAATTTATCTTATTATGCTCAAAATGTGGTGACTTAGCATTTAGTTACTTTGGAATATTATAAATCACAGCTGGGGATAGACAGATGACTCGGTAGTTAAGAGCATTTGCTCCTCCTGCAGAAGACCTGGGTTCAGTTCCCAGAATCCACATAGTTGTTAACATCATCCATAACTCCAGTTCCAGGGGACCTGACACCTTCTTCTGACCTCCACAGGTATTGTAGGACACAGGTACACCTACATACATGCAGACAAGACTCATATACAAAAAATAAAAAAGAAAATACTTTAAAAATCACAGTTATTGAATTGATGGAATAATCTAAAATGAATTCCAATGATACAAGAGTGAAACCATTATTATTGAATGATACTGAATTTTAAATTTATAATATAAAATATCTAAGAAAGCGTGTCTTTTAATAAGAAAAGCAATACTAAGCTAATTTTACCTATTAGAAAGGAACAGATTAGTTTTGTCTTATATTCACTGAAGTGGAAAATTAGCATGATGTTATGAAAAGAAAGAAAAAAATCATCAAGGGTTAGAATGAAAAGAAAAGTAATTAATTGGTGCACTTTCCAGTGCTTCTAAGAAAGACAATGAACTTCAAAAGAAAATAAAAGAATTAATCCTGGAAAATAATCTTAGTGGTAAAGTTCAGAAAGACTCATTATCTTGAGAGTAATGCTTTTGATTTTGTGATTTGAAACAAGGCAGAAATCTTCAAGTTATACAAACTGCCTAAAGGACTGTTCTTCCTTTATTTAAAGCATCCTCATGCATTATTAACTGAAAATATCAGAGTATAAGTATATTAGCATAAATAATATTTTGTAGATACTTAAATGTCTAACAGTGTTACTTGTTAAATCACAGATGCTCTTTTCTTTTTTCTTGGATTGTAAACAGAACATTTTACCTATAGGTGTGTTGGTTAATTTTATGTATCAACATGACTATGTAACCATATCCAGATAATTGGTAAAGCATTATTTTTTATGTTTCTATGTGGGTATGTTTGGAAGAGATTTACATTTAAATTGGCAAACTTTGAATAAAGAAGATGAATTTTGTCCTCTTTTCATTGTCTTCTTACAGTTAATTAATTCATGGGGGCTGGAGAGATGGCTCAGTGGTTAAGCAGTCTGGCTACTCTTGAAGAAGAACCAGGTTCAAATCTCAGCACCCACATGGCAGCTATCATTTGTGCTAACTTTAGTTCTATGGAATCCAATACTCTCTTCTAACCTCCAGGAATATTCTATGACTTGGGTATAGCTACGCACATGCAAGTCATACACTCATATGCATAAAATAAAAATAATTAATAAAATATTTTTTAAAAATCTATCTATCTATCTATCTATCTATCTATCTATCTATCTATCTATCTATCTATCTATCTATCTATCTATCTATCTATCTGTCATCTATCATCTGTCTATCTATCATCTATCATCATCTATCATGTACCATCTATCTATTTTTACCACCAGTCTCTATCTATTGATCTAGCTATCATCTATCTATCTATCTATCTACCTATCTATCATCTATCTATCTAATCTCTCTATCACTTCTATCTACCTATCATCTATCTATCATCTATCTATCTATCTATCTATCTATCTATCTATCTATCTATCATCTCTCATAATCATCTATCTTTCTATAATCTGTAATCTATCATCTATCTATCTATCATCTATCTATCTACCTAATCTTCTATCATCATCTATGTATCATCATTTCTGTATCCATCTAACCAACCATCCATGCATCCATTCATCCTCCCACTTACCCACTTATCTGTAATCTTTCCATATCCTTTGAAAACTGTAACCCAGAACACAATGACTAATAAAATAGAAAAAAAGATTTTTTCCAATGTATATTTCTATTGAATTTTGTGCATTTAATACAATATATATTACTCATATTTAGATCCTGTCCCTCATCTGCACTTCAATATAGCCCCCCTACTGAATTTCATGGATTCTATCACATGTGTTAAGGCCTATCTAGTCAAGCTTTTGTAGAAGAATCAAATTGATAAAGTCTATTTGTTAAAAATTCAAATTCACTTTCTTATCAAAACATTTAGATCTTTAACCTTTAGATTTTGTGTAGATGGGGTTCTCATTTCATACAATTTTGTTTCAGGATTTGGGACGCAGATTATTAGGCAGTGTACAACACTGGTCTCTAGAACTGGTTGTTAATAAGAACTTGCACCTTTGTGCTAGTTTTCTATTGCTACTACAAGAAAGTTCTGTAAATACAGTGCCTTAAAATTAACACAAATGGATAGCCTAACAGCTATGCAAAGGTTTGCAATGGGTACCACTGGGCTATATTCATGGGGTCAGTGAAGTGGGATGTGTCCTTTTTGCGAACTGGGGCAGGGTATCTGTTTTCTTGTATTTCCCCTTCTATCTATATAACCGGTGTGTACACCTTTTGCTGATTATTATTTTACTAGCACATTCAGAGTCTGATCTTATTTACAAGTATGTTCTTTCCAGGAATCATGCCATTATGATGCATCCGTGCAGAGTCAAGAATAACCTCTAAATTTTAATTTTCTTTACCTTAATAATGTTACAGGCTCCTATTCGTATAAGATAATATACCCAGAAATTTGAGTTAATCTTTGAGAGGATATAATACTGCTTACAACAAACACAAAATAGAAATATATAAAAATATGTCCAAGTGACATAAGCAATCATTCGATATTAGATAGGAGTTCAATGATATTCTAAACATGTATATATAAGTGTACATATTTAGGGAAGAAGTTAAATTCTGTAAATAAATCTTATAAGAAACAAATTAATATTTTAATGCATTTCTCTAGCATCTATACCATATAATTTCCATGTTATGACTTAATATAATGTATGTATATGAACATTCAATTCTACATTATAGTAGCTATCAGTGTTAATGAGAATAGAAATAATGATTGACATTTATTAAATATTGATGAATGAACATATTGTGTCTAAATTATCATTTTTAATGCTTGCCAAGTTATTAGTTGTAGTTATTATAATCTACATTATATGTTTAAACTAACTGACACTTAGGCTTTTTCAAAATGTATACCTAATAATTTCATATTCTTAGATCTTTGTTTCTCACTAAGAAAATAAAAACAAGTATTTATGGAAGTAGTAATGAAAAATTTTAGTGAAAGTCTTGATATTGTTGTTATTGAAGTTACATTTGAAATGGAAGATAAAAAAAATCCATTAAAACCCAAATCTTCAACTCTCAGTGGCTCAACAACTGGTAAGTCTATTTCTTACTCAATGAAATTGCATTTCAAGGTTCTTCTGTTTTCATCTTAGAATTTGTGAAGCATAGATGCCGTCTTGTTAAATAACTTAAGAAGCAGAAAATGGAATTGTATTATAATATTTACTGATTGGACTGGAAATCTAATACATGACTCATGGATATATTCCATTAATCATGATTCATGAATTTATCACATACCACATTTAATTTTAATGTGAAATGTATGTGCATGTCTAAGGGTTAGGGTTGTAGCTCTGTAGTGAAACACTTATCTGATATGGCCAAGGCTCAGGATTTGGTTCCATACACCACAAATATGCCTACTTGGGAAACCAGTGAAAACCAAAGCAATTTTCCTAACAAGAACTGGTCTTTAGTTAAATAACCATACTCCCAAGCTTCTATCTTTTTGAATTCTTTGGGCCATGGTCTGTGATCAAGAAATTTACTGCAAACTTATTTCAACATCAAAATGAAAGGAAAATAGGTATTAATTTCTTACTGTCTATCTAATAATGGAAAGAATAATATGTCCTTGCTTAAAGTGACCTTGTCCAAAAGGGAACAAAACTTTCTTGGTGACCTATTAGAATGTCTCAATCAAAGCATTATTCATTTCTTTGCTGACACAATTCTCTGCTGCTCCATGGTGCTTTGCAAAGCATACATATGTTCAGCAGCTCTCTGGCATCAGATACTTAAGTACTATTATGGCAACTCCTTCCCTTCATAGTAGTATCCAAATTATAATGAATAAAAAGTGTCTGATCTCTGCTAAATTATCATGATGGCATCATTGCTCCTCCACCTTAACCCATGAGAATTATTTCTTCCCTCACTCATGATTTACCACTGAGAAGGAAAAAGTTCCACTGTCCCTTTACCCAACTGAAAATGATAAAAAGAAGAAATAAGATATTTGGAAGAATAACAACAAACATAAAATAATAAACAAGCTCCGGAGTAGGTTACTGTTTCTCTGGCCAGTCCACTAGCGATAGCTATAGCTGTAGTTTGTTTTTAAAACAGCTATTAGTTACATAAAGAACTGATATGATTTCATAAATTATATAAAAATTTATTTAATAATGCATTTTAAATTAGAAAACTGTGATGGTATAATGAAAATGAGATAATACTCATGAGAGAATCCTCAACATTTTTATAAAATATTAAGTATTATTTCTGTTCTCCCCATCTTCTTTAGCATGTCATTTTTCTTAATGTTTAACAAAACTGGCTGATGATCTTTCCTATTTTCCAGCCCTTTAGGGTTTGGCCAAATGACTACATGGTATAAATGAAATTTTAGAAAGGTATTAAAGTAGAAATGGAATTGTATGTATGCATGTATGCATGAATGAAGTACTAGAATTCATGTTGCTGAATGGAAAATAAAGTTATAGCATGAGGTAATCACATGTCCTCTCACAGATGATGAGGGTACTATATCTGTGTTAGCGAAATAGGTATGCAAATGATGTATCACTTTTTATTACTAACATATGTTCTCCAGCACTAATGATTCAGGCTTCAAGTTAGACAAGTAAAATTCAGAAAAGGAGACATATATTATGTATAATAGTTTTAGGGTAAAAAAGGGTAACTTTGGTAGGGTCCCAAATATAACCTATGATGCATATTTAACAAAACCTACTTGAAATATTTCAATACAATGAATTTTGAAGTTATTTGGCATTAAATTAGTTACCATAATTGCACAATTTCGTTTATTATGATTCAGTTATATTTAAGCATATTGACAGATGATAGAAACATTCAAAATTATGTATAACTCACCATGAGAGATAATGTACTCTTCAATTTGATGTAAAGGAGAATGGATTACTTTAAGAGATTTATATTTCTTGGAACAAGTTATTTATACATAAAATCATTTATTTGTTATTCTCAGTAAAATAGTCTTATGAGAGGAGTACATCAAGTCATTTAATGACTTCATACTTCTCTGTTTTTTACACCATGGTCAGTTCATTTGACACTATTGTTCTCAACTCTCTTTGTCTGTAAATACCTATTTCACCTTGACCTTTCAATAATAGTCAACTTTGTTGGCCACAGAGGAGTTATAAGGAGAGATACGTCAAATAATTTTCAACTAGACTGTGAACTCTCCTTTTGTTAACAGTTGATAATAACAGTGTCTGGATTACTTCAAATACAGAAGAAGGTAAATGGTGTCTATAGAAATTATGGTGATATGTTTTATAGTTCCCTCAAATACAAATCAAAATGACTACAGAATTTCTAATAGAAAGGTGTTTAGTTTTTTTATATAAAAATATTCCTGTAGGAGCTGGGTAATTATACATTTAGACAAAGATTGTTATTTCCCCTATTTAATATAAGATGAATTTTCTAATTTTGAATCAACGGGTGATCAATCAGCATTTTGACATATTGGAAAAATTAAAACAAACATTTTTAAGTCTATGAATTCTATAAATCATTATATGCAAAAAAGTGAAGCAGTTTGTTTTTAAATAGAAAAGTTTTATTTAACAGAGTTTGAATTTTTATTTTCATGTCTTTGTGGATTCAGTTAAGTCAATTTTAACAAGAATATAAAACGTTACAAAACAAAATTTGTAAACATGAAGTACAAACTATATTAAAAATAACACCGATGGACATTACCAAATTTTAATGTACAACAGTTTCCTGTATATTCAGTTTTATAATCATCTTTAGAACATGTTTATTCATTTATTGTCTCCCATATCTGTCAATCCCAGTCCTGTACGCTGTGTGCAGCAAGAGTTTTACTTTCTCTAACTGTGCATCCCATGTTCCTTATCCACATGCTTAGAGTCAGAGAAATTCTGAATTCACAGACTTTTAGATTTTGAAGTATATGTATATACATAATGAGATATTTTTGTAATTTGAGTTAATGTCCTATAAAATATTAATTATTCTTCTTTAGAATTTTTCTATTTAATTTAAAATGTGTGTGTGTGTGTGTCTGTCTGTCTGTATATGTATATAGGAGTAAGTATTCATGAAGTCAAAGGCATCAGATACCTCTGGAGCTGGAGTTACAGGCTGTTTAGAAATTGAACTCCTGACCTTTGGAAGAGCAGTATCTTCTATACAAGTGCTGAGCCATCTATCCAGCTCAATATTTATGCATTTTCATAAATGCCTTATGTATTAAATCTGCATTAATGTTACACAATATTCTTATTGTGCCTACATTTTGACTATGACCTATCATGTGAGCACTGTGAGAGATTTTCCAGAGAAGCATTTTGAATTTCATATTTTTAGTTCAGGGAAGTTCACCATGCATGCATTTTCCTAAAAAATTCATGTTACTAGCTTCAAAAATTTATAGTTATTATAACACATTTGTCTTCCTACTACAGTATTTAATCTTTTAATGAGTTTTTAAATATTTGTGAGCAGAGAGAAGATGTGTATCTGTATGGATGTGTGTACATGCTGGTGAGATCGTATGCACAGCCCAGGATTCAATGTCAGATGCTTTCTTCAATCAAATCTCTGCCTTATTTTTTGAGAACCTGGAGCTCACTGATTAGCTGGATTTGCTGGTCAGCAAGCCCAGGAGATTTCCCTGCATCTGTCTTGCCCAGTTCTGCAATTATGAGCAAACTGCTACACAAGACATTACTTCTGTCCCTGGAATCTGAGCTGAGGTCCTCATGCTTGGCTGGTAATCACTTTACCAACTGAGCCTTATCTTGAAGCCCAACTGATTCACTTGCTTAATAGCTGCTCTACTATATACAATAAATTTTTACTGTAATAAATTTAAAATGAATTCTAGCAATCTCAGGAAGGGTTGTCCTATAAAACAGATGTCATAGCTTCAGTTGTCAACTTGCTGCACCTGGGAATAGGAAACCTCAATTGAGGAATTTCCTCCTTAGGATTAGCCTATGGATATTGTCTGTGAGGACACTTTCCTGATTGCTCCTTAATGTAAGAAGATCAAACCCACTCTGTGTAGTACTATCCCTGGGAAGATAGGCATTCATTGTATAAGAAAGGTAGCTGAGTGAGCCAGGGAAAGCAAGCCAATATGTAAAAAGTGATTTCCCACAGTCTGCTGTAGTTTCTGCCTCCAGGTTCCTGCTTTCACTTCCTGTTTGGGCTCTCCTCAGTCTTGGACTATAACCTATAAACCAAATAAACTCTTTCTTCCTCTAGATGTTTTTGGTCAGTGTTTTAACACAGTAAGAGGAATCCAAAATAGAACAACCTTCTCTCTTCTGTTTCTGCTGTTATAGATACTATACAAATATACATTCAAAACCAATAACACATTTTATAACTAGAAAATGTGGATATATATTCTTGTATTTTAGCACTATCAAGAGAAGGGAATAAAGCAATTTTTATGAATAATAACTGCAAATACACATATACAATATTCCTATATATTTAAATTGAAATTGCAGGTTATTTACATATTTTAATACTGCTTATTTTCAGTTATGGCATTTCAGTTGTTATCAATTTTTAGTTGCTGTCATTTCAGTTGCACATTTCTCCAAATTATAAGCCAACATATTTTGATTTTTCTTGTTTTTTACAATTGGATTTTAAGGAATTTACAATTTGAAAAAAGGAGATGAGGCATGCAAGTATTTGGCCTTCAAAGTTAAAAATTCTAAATATTTTCAGTCACTGTTTATTTCATGAGGCTGTAAATGGTTGCCTGTTATGACATGCTTTCATTAAAGAGAGTTTTCATGAGTATCTGGAGAGACTAAGTCAACTTGTTACTTTTTTTCTTTACTTTATATATTATCTCACTGCATCCTGGCCTCCAGTGCTTCTGATGAAATTTCAGTTTTTTCCTTTTGATTAAAAATTATTTTATTGAGTTTTTGTGCAATTCATACAATAAATCTTTATCAAATTTAGAACCCCTCCCCCATCCGTGCCCTCCATAAGTCCCCCAACTGAATTTCATGCATTGTGTCATATATGTGAAGTGTTATCAGATCAAACATTTATACCAAGATGTCCCGCGGTGCAAATTAGTTGAGTAGATCTTTCTTAAGGGAGTGACACTAGACAGGCTGACTAGACTCCAATGAATGAAAATTTCAGCTTTTAATCTTTTTATTGTCCCATTATATGTAGGAAGATTTCTCAAATTTCCTTTATTGTTTTCTCTTTACTTTTATGTTTCAGCGTTTATGCAGTCTTTAATTTGTTTTATATTTATTTTGTGTGTGTGTGTGTGTGTGTGTGCGCGCGTGTGCACACCTGCACTCAAGTGCATTCATGTGGAGATCAGAGAGCAATTTCTAGGAATCTCCTTCCACCATGCATGCCCTAGGGATGGACCTCAGGTCATCAGGCAATGCAGAAAGTACCTTTACCCTCCTAGTCCCTTGTCAGTCAGCTCTCTTTTATATGGAGCTTGGGAAATATTGAACTTTGTGGTAATTTAAAGTAATGTTTTTCATCAAATGTATTGAGTTTAGAAATCATTTTTTTCAGATATTTGCCCATTTTCTCTCTCATTTACCTCTAAACTTGTATTAATAGGAGGCTGTGCATATAATGGTGTCTCACATTTCTATTTACTCTGTTCATCTTTATTTTGGTTCGTTCTATTCTTCAGATTATATAATCTGTGTACATCTTTCTTTAAGTTTGCATTTCTTATGGAAAGTCATACTACATTTCAGATGCTTAAAATTTTTTTTAAATCTTTTATTCAAATTAATTCACAGTTTAGGAGATTTTACTTTTCTGCTATTATACTTTTCAATAATTTCTTTTTGGTTTTTTACCATAATTTCAACTTTTTTATAATACTTTAGATTTGATGAAAATGTTATTGTAACCTTCTTTACTCTTTAAGTATGAAATCCCTTTGACATTTAAACACATATGGTTGACAATAGATAATTTCTATTTTAAACTGTTGCTAATTCTTTGTTCTTTGAGAAGGAAGTCAGCTATATTATTTTCTGTGGAAGGACATACTTTCTTATAATTTGATGTGAAAGCCACTATTTTAGATAATATACAGTGGTATGTTCACTGTGTTGCTTAACCTGATTTCAGCTCTGTTTTATTGATTTTGATTCCTTGTTAAATGTTTAAAGCCTTGTCTATTCAACTTCAGAGAAACCTGTTTACCCTTTATTGTGAGGCTTCCCACGTTACTACTTAGGGGAAGAAACTTAATGCAGGAATAAATTCATTCTGGGATGACAAGGATACAGTAAGGAACTCTGAATAATTCATGGCCTGATCTCTTTCAAAATCTAGTTAGTCTGTTCATATCAGACCAAGGTATTAGTCTATACTATACAGCTACTGAAAACTAAAACGATACTTCTATTGATACCCATACCTTATGCATAAATTATGCCACAGGTTGACAATGAAATTTAGGTATTTTGTAGTGGGTTATGGGGCACTGAATTAGGCACTGCCATCATGAGCTCTCCTTAGATGCCTCTTTGATGCTTTTCTCCTTTAATTATACCTTTTTAATAATCTGGTTTGTAGTTGCCAGAGACTTCTTGTAACTACCTCTCACAAAAATCGCCATTGATTTTTAATGTACCCTTAGGCCTGAATTTCTCACAAATGAACCAGATGAACACAATCTGCTTAGAGAAAGCAATAAATCTTCCTCTTTTCTCAAGAAATCTTCTGTGTTATTGCTCTAAAGCTGGTTGTAGGAACAGGGACCCACTTAACTTAGAGTGACACCCTTCTTTATGCATTGGCCACAAAGTTTGAATAATAGTCCTTGGTCCAGTATTTTGAATCTAACAGAATGCAACCTTTGTCTTGTGAGCAAGCTATTGTAGGAGTTACATGGGTATGTTTTTATTTTCTTCAATAGTAATTCTATTATTTTAGGGAATACAATACGTAGAAAGGAACTTTATCTTCTCAGCTGCTGTTGTTTGGGATATAACTTTTGCAATATAAAGATGTTGAAGGAGTTGATAACATGCAAACTATAAAGCTTTTTCAATCTAGGAGGGTACAAAGATCTTATGCAGGGACCTGAATGGAATGGTATCTCTGCTACTGACTAGCTGCTCAGGAGGCAGTGCTTGCTGGCTCTGTGGTTGGAGGTGGGAATGACAGGCTACAGCCCAGAGCTACCAGGTGCTTAGGCTTCTTACTAGATTTCAGACAACCACCTTCTCTCTTTTTGGACTTTTTTCTTATTTTTTTGATCTTAGAAAACTAAACCTTTTTGTGTGTTAATGTACAAAGAAATGAGTGATCATGGCACTTAGAAGACTTTCCTTAATAAAGATTCATTTGCAAAATGTCCTATGGACCTACTTTTTTTAAGTATAATATTCAATATTTACAATTGTTTCTCTGGAAGGAATCCAAATACACAAAGGAGATCAAAGAGTTTAAGACTGTTGAAATAATAATGTAAAAGTAATATAACTCGATATTAATACATTTGTTTGCAGTCCTAAATGTTGGTAAGTTTCACAGCTCCACATATACTAGAACATAACTAAAAAACTACCACAGATCATTTTCAAGTTAACCAAAATATTATCTACCATGTTAGAAAAAGAGCTGATAGAAATGCTCATATTCGACTAAAGAGTCCATATATATGTGATTATGTTAATCATATGTCCCTCTTCTCTCATTAGAGATTATTTATTATTTCTTCAAAAAGAAGTTGAGAGGAAGGAATCAGATATGCAAGATGTTGGGTTGTTTTCTATTCAGTAATTGCATATACTAGAAGCTTAGCAAAGAAAATATTTGATTGTCATTAATTTGCTTGAAATAATGCTAGGATGTCCTGATAATGTTTTATGTTTCATGGTGTTTTAGTTAGTCATCAATATTTTATAGCTCTTATAATTCAAAATAATTTTATTTTACATTAACTCAAAATAGTGCTTCAGCATCTTATTTGATTTAGGCATTATATTTTCCATAAACATGTTATGTGTGCTAAATAAATTTAAGAATTAACAGATAATGGAAAAATCTTTTGTATGCATATGTGGCTATTCAATAAGGATTGATAGTGGTTTTGATATAGTTAGGGGTTAATGAAAGGCAAGTATAAAATTATCCCATCAATAGTAGGAGAAATACTAAAACAATAGCATTTATTGCTTAATTGGAAAGGGGAAGTGTATTATTTCTTTAAGGTTATTTAATTGATTTATTGAATGATAGAAAAATTTTATTAAAATTATATATTAATTTAATTGCCTAACATTTCCTCAGTTAATTCAAGCACAACATAATTTCTATATGCACTAAAACTGGTATTCAGTACTTTTATATCAATAATAAAAATATCTTCTAGGATCATTACTTTAAGGACACTTCATTTAAATGCAAATCAATTCTATTGAGATAAAGGAAATTCTACAATTAAATACTAGTTTCCTACAAGGACTTTATTCTGACATAATTCATTCACTGCACAAAAGGGTTATTATGGGACTCAAAACCTGTGTGAGTAGGCAGGCTTAAAAGGAATTGCCTTTGTTTCTTATCTAGTATATCATTTCCAGTTTGAAAATAAAAGCAAATATGAATTTGTGGGTTTCCTGATAGAACTGAATTTTCTACCAGTACTAAACAATATACTATTCCCTATAGTAATGTATTTATTGTTGTTTTGTATTTTTGTTTATTTGTTTCTTTTTTGTTTGTGGCACCACATTTCTGTATTTGAAGGAATGGTATAAATTAAAGAATTAGAGGATTTTCTTGCACCACCAATAAAACTGATAAAGGTAACCCTAATAGGAATGCATCTACCTCCTTGATGAATAGGGACACCCTGTGGAATTTGGCAGAATAGTCTTTAGCCTTTACTATTGTTATCATAGTCAAAATTCTCATTATTATTTTTTTACATTTCCTTGTTTCAGAGAAAAAAGTCAATAATATATTTTTGAGATTTATTTGTGGTGACACTTGAAAGTACAGTTTATTCATTTTAACAATTTAATTCCCATGGAAATAGCTATCTATTCTTTCTTTTTTATATATATGTGAATTTTTGTGTATTTTATACAATACATGTTAATCATATTTAGAGCTTGCAGCTGCCCCATAATCCCTCCACTGGATTTCTTGTGTTCTGCCATATATGTTAAGACATGTCAAGTCATGTTTGTGTTCCCATATGTTCCTCAATATGAGTTCATCCACAGGAGCCTGGTCAGCCTATCTAGTGTCTCTCTCTCTCTCTCTTGAAGACCAACTCTCCCTCACCCAGCAGTGATCAGCTGCCAATAGTTCCTCAGCTAAGGCTGGGTCTTCTCGCCCATTTCTCCTGTTCTATGCTGGGTTTTTGTCATTTTTGTCTGGTTTTAGTTTGCATGAGTCTTCTGCATGCTATCATCATTTCTGTGAGCAACTGTCCAGTGCCTTCTTAGCACATTTAGCTTGCTTCTGGTTTTTGCTACGAGAAAAAAATTTTCTTTCTTTGTCAGAATTAATTTTTTAAATATTTTATTTATTATTTTATTTTATGTATGTGAGTGTATTGCCTGCCTGTTTGTGAGTGCACTGGTGTTGTGCCGTGGAAGTCAAAGAGGGCGTCAATTTTTACTGGATCTGGAGTTAAGGAACTGTTCTCAGCTGCCATGTGGGTTCTGGGAATCGATCCCAGTTCCTCTGCAAGAGCAGTCCATGCTCTTAACTGCTGAGCTGTCTCTCCCGCCCCATCAGAATTATTTTTCATTTTCTCTTGTAGTTTGGAGAGTTTTTTTCCAATGATAAATAATTTTGTAATAAAGAAGCTTCAGTGACTTCCACCAGTCTGTTCCCAGTCAAGTCTTGAAATGGGCCCAAAGTGTTTTCTCTGTCAGTTTTCTTTTCACACATCCTGAATACCCTTCTCATACCACTACCCTGCTCTACTTGTTCTTAGATCACTTTGCAGAATACCATGCATTATTACTCCAGATTTTATTACTCCAGATTTCTGTTTCTATTGTGAGCACCACTGTGTCTTCAAGGGGTCACATAATCATTGGTAAAATGTCTCATAAGAAGAGGCACTATAAATGCAAAAGATGCTATAACACTGTGCATACTATTTTTACTAACTTCAAATAACAAAATTACATGTAGCCTACATGTTCAATCCCTTATACATCTTTTAAACTGTGCTATACTATACTCTTTAACAATGAGATCAGCATTTATGTTTGAGGATAACATTCAGCTATTTAAAAATTAACAAAAGAAAGAAATATTAAAATTACTCTTATTTAAAACTCAGATAAATTATTTCTAAAAACATTAGTCACAATATTCCAATTGTGTAAGAAGATCTGAATTGAAGGGTTTGCAATAATATATAGACACTGGGAACCACTGCCTTAGTATACAACTATTTTACTTCATATAGCTTGAGGCAAAGAAAAGACAAAGCTTTGGTCACTGGACAAAATTACCTATTGATTGTCCAATAGAGTACATCCTTTTATTTTAATGTTTCCTTTCTTCCTTCTGGGTTTTAGTATATTGGAAAATCATTTAAAAATTATAACCACTAACTGAAAGCTAGAGTCTTTGATTACTTATGTTTAAGATAGGATTACACTTCCAGTTGGTTTTGCTTTCTTTAGAAGTACTACATACTATTATAATTTAATTTATATATCAAGAATTATGTCATGATTTGTTTATATTTGGTCTATAAGAAATGTCTAGGGGCTAGAGAGGTGGCTCAGTGATTAAGAACGCTGACTGTTCTTGCAGAAGACCTGAATTCGAATCCCAGCACCCACATGGCAGCTAACAATTCCAGTTTCAGGGGATCCAACAGCCCCTTCTGTCCTCCGCAGGAATTGTATGACATGGGTGTACTTACCTACGTGCAGGCACTACAGTCATACATATAAAATAAAAATAATAAATAAAATATTTTTTTTAAAAAAAGAAAAATCTACCCTCAAGCCTCATTTCCACTTGGTGTCAAGATCACTGGTTGCTCCTCAGTTGGAGTGACCTGTATTCACTACACATGCTGTATTATATCAATTGGATAGTTTTAAGTTTCATTTACAGATCATTATATTGCCCTCAGTTCCCTTGTAAAGAAGCAAATCACAGTCCATGACTTGGGACGACGTAATTATTGTTTGTATGCATGTGTGGTTGTTTGTATGTTTTTTGGAAACTGTCAGAAAAACTGTAAGAAAACCTTCAATCATTTGGACATGAACATAAAATTTCATTGACAGTAAACATTATACAGGGATCTGGTGTGATACATAAAAGTTCTAATGGCTATGAGTAACAAAGTGGGAATGAACCTACCTCTATATATGCAATGGACCTGCTTTTTCCCTCTTCACTAAAACAAGAATTTCATATACCGTCTGAATGGAACATGATATAACTTTTAATCTTACAAAATTCAAGTATTTACTGGTTTAAAATTATGTAAGCCAGAAAGGATCTTATTATTTGCTGTATTGAATCATCTGGTCTCAGATTTCTTTAAGTTTGTGGTCGTTTGTCAGCTAAACAAACTCCCATTGCAAACACTGGTGAGGATGACAACTCGAATTATTCTGGAATTGATGTACTGTATAAATTTATCCATATCCTTCTCTTTTGCTTGTTTAATTGTTTTAAGGTACAGGCTCATCTTAAGCACTTTTGGCTGGATTTCAGTTCACTATGTAGCTCAGGCTATCCAGAAATTCCAAATGCTCCAGCTCAGCCTCTCAACTTTTGGTACTGCAGGTGTTACGTTGTCAGCCCCCTCTCCTTGGCCTGAACCCTGCTGCTACCAGGAGATCGTGCTACAGGTGTTAGGCAACAAGACAGATGCTATCCTCTGTGTATTACATTTGGATAATTCACTATCTGCCTCTACACTTAAGTGGGCAAGATTCCTGCCAGGTGTTGACCTCTGTCTCTGGACAGCCTGTATTAGTTATTATGAAGAACTGTCATGTCATGTACTTGACATGATTAATAGCTTAATAGTAACAAACAATTGTAAAACTTTTATAATAAGGCAGTCACTGTTGAAAGGGGAAAGGGAAAAGAAAGAGAACATTATAAAGGAGCTATATCCTCTCTTAACTGTAATGGTCTACATTACTCCTACACAAACTTCCTTTACCAGCACTGGACAATACGATTGCCTAATAGGAGCCGAGCAGAAAAGTATAGTGTTTCTTATTCTCAAGAGGAAAGGGCTGGTTACTGGTCAGTGTCAATATTATCTTTCCTCACATACAAATTATATTCTCCCAACTTTTTGACTCTGTATGTCACTCTGTGAATTATTTTTCTTACAACAAGCAACAGGGGCATGGTACATTTAAAAATCTATACTTCTCTGCGCTGTATTTCATTCCACAACTTATCTCTACTGTTACAGCAGCTTTACTATTTTTGAATACTTAATGCCTCATTCAGCTTCACTCCTCATAAAAACCCATTAATCTTAAATAATATATGCTTTCTAGTCTCAAACAAATGTTCTATAGTCAAGTAATATGTTTATATATTTTTTTCAAAACTCAATTGACAATTAAGTCATGAATATATATTGCATAAGAATCACTAGTTATAAAAGTAAAATTTGGGGGAATAAATGAAAAAGTACAGAGAAAATAATAGGGAGATAAATTTTATGCATTTGCTTCTAAAATGTAATTTATACATGAAATAATGTGGAATATGGTGTGGAAAGAGTATTAGTGGAAAGAGACGGGTGAACTTATTTCTCGTTATTTTTCTTGATATTTGTAAAGCAAATGGAATAAAAATTTGACCCATTAATTCATTTATGTTATTATGTATGTTATAGACATGCAGTTAAACAGAGGGAAGAGATTATGTTATTTTCTCTACTCTCTGAAATTTAACCTTTATGTTTCTTAAAGTTCCATTTGTTAAATTGTAGTAACATGAAAATAATTTATATTTTGCCTTTTCTTTGTAATGTAAAACTCAAACACTGAGCAATATATTCCTTTTTCATTAATACCTCTAGAAATAAATGCCTTTACAAAAATGACAGATAATTTAGAGAATTTTAATATATCTTTATCATCTATAATGTTTGAAAGACATTAAAATATTATGCAGTCTACCACAAGATATACACTTTATCATTTAAATACATTGTCTACACTTATGTCTATTGATAGATTCTTGAACACTCTTGTAATTCATTGGGTATCTAAAAATAAATTAATGAATACATTTTAAATTATTTCACATTTTTTCATAAATTGACAAGTTATAATGTGGAAATATCTTTAGGATAAATACTCAAAGTGGTAGAACATATAGATGATATTTTACACAAATGACTGAAGGGCCAAATGATGTAAAAATTGTATTTGAGTTTATTGTGTCATTCTTAATCATTTTACAATATTTGCAAGTATTTCTAGGTATTAGAAAATAATAGTCTTTTTCTCTCAGAATAGAAATTTACCAGCTCTCAGAAGAGTTCTTATTTTTAGTTTTACCTATGCAAGCAATGAAGTATTTCAAGATTTACAGTTGTGTTAATTTTAATTAAAATGTATAAGCTGACATTGTCATGTCTGTCAAGTATTTACATCTCCTGCCATTTTTACATCTTATTACAAAAATATACACTTTATTTTTGTCTTCTATGTCTAAAATTCCGTTATTATTTGTGAAGTTAATATTCCTTAATACGCTGATTCTAAAACTCTTACACCGTAAGTACATTTTCTATATCCATCACAGTCTGCATTCACATTCCCTTTGATTGATGGACAAAGGGGTCATTCACAAAAAATTATATGATGGTATATACATATATGTATATAGAAAATTTCTCATACCAGTTGCTTGATATTTTTATTTATTCATATTATTCTTTTGGGTTTTTGGAGTGATAGTCTCATAGAATATTACTTGATGTTAACTTTATTGTGAGATTGGAATTAGTAAATTACCATTTGAATTAATCAATCACCAGTAGTTAACCACTTGATATAATTAGGACAGTGGAATTTATGCAGCTCTTGAGCCTCCTCTGTCAGATTTTTGTGAGCTCTTTATTCCAGCAATTACACTGTACAGTAATTTGGACATTTTTTCAATATTCTAAATGTTGTAAGTAACACTATAATCTGCATTTTTACATATAATTTGGGAGATTTAAATAAAGCCTTTTGTAAATCTTGTCTTATTTCTCTTCATGACTTAATTTTACAGCACCTATCCATGGCTGCCAATGACTGGAAAGAGTAATCATTCACTCAGGGATCACTGAGAAATAAAAAGTCCGATGGCAAGAGGAACAAATGGAAGCTAGCTCAAAGGAAGTGTAGAAATGTGAATGGAGATGACATGAGCCAAGCTTGAATTTATGGTTGTGTGTGAAAGGCAAGAAAGAGCAGAAATACTAAGGACAGTGAGCTGAAAGGAAGGCAAGTGCTCTCAAGAAAGGATATTGTGAATCGTCTTCAGGAGACCACTTTAAATGTGTTTTTAGGACTGGAGAGATGGTGCAGCTGTTAAAGGCTAAGGCTAGCAACCAAAAAATGTGTTTTTGTATCTTACAGGAGATTAAAGGTAGGTAGTTAAACAAAATATAAGGTAATGAACTTAAAAATACAATGTATGAAAGAAAACAAAATAGAAATTATTATATTTTGATAGCCTTTTCTATAGAAAATAGTGAAAAATATTGCTTCAAATTGATTGTTAAATTGCTCACTCTGAATCAATTCATGATGTAAAACACCCATACATTCCTTAAGATGACGATACTTCATTTTTTCCAAATTGCATATAATAAATGTGATATATGTATTTGTATCAGTATTATGTTCTGAATGATTTGGTAATATTGAATTTTTATACCAGGATAAGTAATACAGAACTGATTTCCATGAAACATAAGGAAAAATTACAGGCAATGTTTTCAAATTATGTCATTAAAACAACTGCTTTTATTTATTTTTATTTTATGTGTATGAATGTAATGCTTGCATGTGTATAAGTGCACTTCTGTCATGCAATGCTCAGGGAGTAGAGAAGCTGTTGTTTGATTCCCTGGACCTGGAGTTATGGATTAATGTTAACACTATGTGGGTGCTGGGATTCAAATCTAGGTCTTCAGCAAGAACAGCCAGTGCTCTTAACCACTGAGTCATCTCTCCATCCCCCAAAACTACTATTTTTATATAAAAATGCAATGTGTTAAAAAACTTTAACTTCATACACCAAGGTTCATGATTTGGCTACCTAAGTTGACATGTTTATATATTTTATTTTGTTTTGTTTTGCTATGAGACACAGTCTCCCTGTAGTCCCAACTGACCTGGAACTCACTATGTATACGAGGCGGTCCTTAATCTCACAGAGATCCACCTGCCTCTGCAACATGAGTGCTGGGATCAAAGGCTTATGCCAACATGACTGGCTAGCATGTTCCATATTTTATTTAAGATACTGACAATGTACTTGTAAAAGAGCACTTTGGAGTTTAAGCATATTAGAATGTTAGTGTGCAATATGCTGAAGCCTTTACTCTTGGGGTGTATAGCAAAATGGCATGCAAGTTAAGAATTTTAGAGATAGTTTATACATGTTTAGTTGTTGACAAACTTTTGCTTCAAATAAGCATAATTCATTATTTTAAATATCTAATATTCAAACATAAACCACCACATCCACATATTTAATGGTGAATGTGCTATATAAAATACATTATTATAATCTTTTATTTTATATGTCCATTGTTATTCGCTCAAAGGGGAAACCTGTATCATTTTTATCATAGCACAATGGCAATATACCATATCTGATTATAGAAGACTAATAATTACAAAAAATTATTAAGACATATTTAGTGAGTTTCTCTGGTTTTCATGATTTTCTCTAAAAAATATGGCCCTTGCTATTTCTGAGAATACTGAAGAGTTCTGGCATTAGGCCACCAAATACATCTCTTTATTTTCCCCAGAACTCCCAGCTTTCCCAAAGTTCAATGTATTTCTGCTTTCTATAATGGGCAAGTCTCCAGTCATGTGTAACATATGGGATTCTAACACATGTACCAAAGAGTTTTCAATAACCTGTCATATCTCATTAATATGGGAGTGTGTGTGTGTGTGAGTGTGTGTGTGTGTGTGTGTGTGTGTGTGTGTGTGTAATCTTTGGAGATTTGTTTGTGTGACACTAGGGATATGTTTGTGTCTGGTTAATGGAGGGAGGGTTTTCATTACTGTTGTTATCATTCTGTAATCCATTAGGAGTACCTCAATGTTCTCTTACAGGATTGATATTTATATTGCCTCCTGTGCTTTTGTTTTTAAATCCTTTTTTCCAAGCAAGTTAATGAATACAATTGAAAGTGTAGTGGACATAAATTGAGGCACAATAGAGTAATCAGACTTGAAAGCTTCGCACATAAACATATATTACATATATTACTGGTTATATAACTATCCCACAAGTCAAGGTGAGAGACTCACAGAAAACAACTCATTCTTCAGTGTCCTCTCATTAAATCATGAGATCCATCAGTTAAAGAGTCTAAGTTTTGGCAACAGTTATGATGATATAGATGATTTATATCCATTATCTAATTTTCCACTTATGCCTTAATAAGATTAAAAAGTGAAACCAGTTCCAGGAGAGACTATAACTTCTTTAAGGTCACATCTAATAAATGGTAAAGGCAAAATTAAAGCATAGTTCTGTCACATTTCAAAGTCTCTGCTTTCCCTGTAATGATAGTCTGCTTCCCTTCAGAAAATACTATCTAATGACTAGACTCCTGTAAAATCAGCATTCAATTTAATTATGAAGAGAATTATCTAAACTTGATGAAAAAGTAGTGCATTATTTTTCAAGGTAGAAAAAATTCATTTGACGTTTCCATGGATAAAATCAGCTATCCAACAAAGAGCATTCTTTATCATAATATTTATAATAGAAATTTTAATCACTAACTCTTCTCATTTAAAAATAATATCATCAGCCTTTTAGTCAGCTTCATCCTTTATCTAATAAAGACATTTAAAAATATTACTAGGTTTGGGGGATGCAGTGAACATTTGTGAAAACATTTATAATCTTTTCTTAAATTCTTAATCCATTTAGAAAAGTAAATTTAATATAATTGTGTCATTAAGGCACAAAAATGGAAATTGCATTAACAGCAGGATGTTATATTTTATTGAGGGCAAGCAGCAGGGTTGCTGTTAATGAGAACATCATCAACTTAGCAAAAGGTCAGCCTGAAGAGCTCTTTACCCAACATCTCCCTAAGTAGTGTTATATTTTCCCTATGATACAATATTGTACTGTCACTATAGACTCATGCATAGTTATACAATTCAGTCTGCATTTCGACAAAAAAATGCACACAAATTTTGGTATCCATCACTTAGACCTTCTTTCCCTATAAGGATATCAGTATTTTTTTTAATTTGCTGTTCTTGTTCATATGATATTACATTTCAGTCTTTCCTCCAATCAAAACATAAGGTATAGTTTCTTTTAAGAAATGGGTGAGAGAATGAGTTTGATTTAAAATAGCCCTAAAATCAGAATTTCCAGATTCTTATTCCTATTTTATTCTAAGTTTTTTCTTCTAAGAGAAAAGTAAAATAGTGTTCAAAATAACAATATCACTTTGTGAGACTATTATCAGCTGTGTACCTCACTAAGTGTTTTATAAGCATCTTCAATTTAAATTCAAGTGGTTACAGTTATAATAATTAAATTTTTGCCTTTAATACATATTTGAAAACTAAGAACTCATAAGAGTTCACTAATCATTTGATTATAATTGCTTTACTAACGATACTCCACAAATACCTTAAGACATTTAAAATTAAGGCATTGAGAAGCTGTTGATTATATCCCCTTTAAGTTTGCTTACACAGCAAAAAATAGAACAGAATTACTCACATTAATAATAGTAATAATAATTTAATACTAATTAGTAAAAACAAGGTTCAGTAATGTTGCTGTAAAGAACCAAACATCTTTAAATTGAATGAACCCATTAGAGTTGCAAAGATGCTAGGAGAGAGAACAAAGTAGTTGAGATCTCACGTTTTTTACCACTGTGATTATAAATTCTATGTTTCAAGTTTGGCAAGGCTATGACACTCAGATATTTTGTCAAACACAAGCATAGATGATGTTGTAAACAAGTCTTTAGATGAGGCTAACACTTAAAGACATACTTTTCAAATAAAAGAGAATGTCCCATAACCATTCTGTGGGTGTTACTCATCTAATAAGCAAGTGAACACATTAAGAGATAAACACTGACACATTTGAAAGAATGAGGAGTCCACCCAAAAGACTGCCTTTTAATTTAACCAACATCAAGAGTTCCCTGGGTCTCTAGGTCTTCTGTCTGATGACCTACCCTGGCTCTGCCTCTGTGTCTCTGTCTCTGTGTCTCTGTCTTTGTGCCAGTGTCTCTGTCTCTGTCTGTCTCTCTCTCTCCCTGATAGTCTTTATCCATTTTGTCTCTCTCCTCCCTCACTCTTGAATTTTTTTCTTTTTCTCATTCTTTTTTATATGGCAGATTTATTTTTTAGTTTCTTAAGTGTTCTGCATGGCTTTCCATAGTGGTCACACCAGTTTGCAATCTCATCAACAGTGATGACTGTTCCCATTTCCACACATCCTCAGCAGAATTTGGTGTCACTTGTTCTCTTGATCTTAGCCATTTCAACTGGTGTTAGATGAAATCTTAAAGTAGTTTTGATTTGTATTTCTGTAATTACTAAGGACATTGAACTACTCTAAAGTTGTTTCATAGCCATTTTTATTTCTTTTGAGAGTTCTCTGTTTAGACCCATGAATCACCTTTTAAATGGGTTACTTGTTTTCTTGATTCTTTGTTTTTTGATTTCTTTGTATATTATGGATACTAATCCTTTGTCAAATGTATAGTTCATGAAGATCTCCTCCCATTCTGTGAATTTCCTCTTTGCTTGATTGGATGTTTCTTTCTTTTGCTGTATAGAATCCTTTTAGTGTAAAAACACCCCCCTTGTCCTTGTTGATTGATAACATTGATATCTTATTTAGAAAGTCCTTTTCTGCACCTATATCTTCTAGGGTACTCTCAATATTTTCTTGTAATAGTTCTAGAGTTTCAGGTATCACATTGAGGTCTTTTATTCATTTGGAATTGACTTTTGCATAAAGTGATAGGTAAAGGTCTGATTTTATTCTTCAGTAAGTAGAGATCCAGTTTAAACTGGCCAAAATGTAGAGAATAAGACTGTAGAGTCTGCGTCTTTGAATAGGGCCCTGTATTAAGCCTTTGCCACCCAGGGCTCAGGGAGCATTCCAGAAGAGGCAGTAGAATGATTGTAAGAGCCAAGGGTGGTGGATGACCACAAAGAAACAGTTTTCCAAGTAGCTGGGAACTTGCTTGTATGAACTTACAGAAATGGTATCAACATGCACAGGACCCATGCAAACTCAAACCAGAAAAAACTTAGCATAAAACTGAGGAAATGGGTAAGAAGCCCCAACCTTTCCTGATCACTGCTGGGTGAGGGAGAATTGGTCTTTAGGGGAGGGATACTAGATAGGCTGTTCAGGCTCCTGTGGTTGAACTCACATCAAGGAACTTCTGGAGATACAAACTTGACTTGACAGTCCTTAACAAATATGACAGAATGCACAAAATCTGGTAGGAGGGCTGTGGGAAGGATGAAAATAGGGAGAGTCCAAATATGATCAAGATGTGTTATGTGAATGCACAAAAATTTGATAAATATATATTGAAAAACAGTAAATTAGTCAATTATTTTTTTAATTCAGCTTCACTCAAATTTTCAGGATACAGGCTGAATACAGTCAGATCATTTGCCAAATTATAGCATGAATATCTTTTGGTCCAATTCCTGTTCCTTTAGAAAGGAAACTTCACGAGCACAGTTTGCATTTTCTGTCTTGGCATTCTGACCTTCTGAACTTTACCAGAATTGCCTTTTGAGATCATTTATACCACTCCAGAGCTTCTCTATCCCCAAGCTCCAAATTCCTCCACATGCTTCCAAGAAACCAGTTTCAGAAGCCCGTGAACCACATGGTCAGGTTTATCATCACAGTAACAACTGTTCTACTTGGTACCAACTTTCTGTATTATTTTCATGTTGTCGTCACTAAATACCTGACAGAAGCAACTTAGTGAAGACTGGGTTCATTTCAGTTCACAATTTCAGCTAACTGTAGCAGGGAAGGCTTGGTGACTGAAGTAGCTTGCTCTTCATCAGTGAGAACTTCTATATAACTTTTATACATCAGAGGAGTGGGCGGCCTGTGTCCCGGCCCAGTGCCCCCCATTTGAAGCTGCGCTGGAAAATCCGCAACCCAAGCATAGATCCTGTGATCCCCTGGAAGCCACACAAAATGGTGAGAATTTTTCCTCTTTTTTAATCTCATACATTAATCAAATGGTGTTAAAAATCCAGTCCAAAGAAATGACAAATTGTATTCTGATGACTTACATCAAATTCTTAGAAATTTTGGCAGGTTTAGAAGAAGAGGATGAATATTAAATTTTCTAATATAAATTCCTACCATAATATGTGGCTGTTTTCAAACAGTGTAAATAATTTTACTGTGCCAATTTTAAGTGAAAATTCATCAGATATTAGTGATCTATCAAATGTTTTTGCTGGTCTATAAAACTATAGACTTGGGATATTAGAGTTCAAGCATAGTTTGAATAATGATTGCTCAGGTAACCTCTTTCAGATATTGCCCGTGTTTTATCTGTTGCTGTGACAAAATACTCTGACAAAACCTGGAGGTGGATGTATGTTGTTCAAATGAATCCACACTTTCCCCTGTTTCAATCATAAGAATAGAATCCTGTCCCTGTATTTCAAAAATATGTAAATATTTCAGAAATATTATGCATTGGTTTTAACACTAGATGATAAAACCTTGGGCATGTTCATGTTTCAAAACATGGCATTAATTGGAGTATGAATGATTTTTCTGGGAATGTGTTCTTTCTTTTAATTTTATTTATTTATTTTTTATTTTATGTGTATGCATGTATTGCCTGCATGTAGGTAAGTGCATCCATGTCATGCAATGCCAGTGAAGGACAGAAGAGGTTATCGGATCCCCTGAAACTGGAGTTATGAACAGTTGTTAGCTGCCATGTGGGTGCTGGGATTCAAACTCTGGTCTTCTGCAAGAACACCCAGTGTTCTTAACTGCGGAGCCATCTCTCCAGCCCCCAAGAATGTCTTCTTTTACAAATCTGCTGCTTCTTTCATAAAACAAACAAGATGGAACTATGGAAATAACCTTTCTGGACAAATGAAATCTTACTTAACCCTGTAACCAAAGTTGATAATATGTTTTGAGATTATTTAGCACTATCTATACTTATTTATCATATAAACATGCCTACAAGGCCTTGGGCTCCTCTTACTATCTAAACATAGCTTTAGACACTCATAACTCCTTCTTGCCTTTGACTATGAATAATTATGTATGTGTGTCTGTGTCTGAGTGTCTGTTTGTCTGTGTGTCTTGTAAAAAATATCAAACACTACACTCAGTGAGTATTCATTGGAAACAAGAAATTATCTCATTAACGTTGTAAGCAACAGGTTTAATTAGATTAATAAGATCTGTTTCTGGTTTTCTATATTGTTCTGAATCAACAGGTTCTGATACAGTAAATCTTTCTTTGATAACATAAGGTTCTCCATTCCCATTTCATGATGTACTGTTTCAATAAAGGAAGAACAAGATCCTTGTTTGAAAGAACAGTTCCAGGAACACAGTTCTGAAAGAAACCTAAGGAACAAGGTATCAGAATAGACTGGGCCCTACTTTTGGTTTTAAGAGTCAGGCTGGTTTTGTTTAGGCATCACCACAATATGGCATCACACTGTGACATAGGGGAAATGGATAGAGAAATAATGGCTGGGATTAGGAGGCCTAAGAAAGGAAGGTAATGGGAAGGCAGGACAACTCAGAATGTGCAGGGAGAGACAACTAATAATAATGACGTTTGAAGAATCCAAATGGAAACCTACTATTATATGCATACATGTATCATATATATATATATATATATGTATGTATGTATATAAAATGTCTGTGTGTGTGTGATGTTTACAATATGGTTACCCTACACAGAGTGAAAATATCCTCCCAGACCTCATGGGTTATGAAAGAAACTCAGTATTGGTTATGCAATAACTTCTTTACAGTTGTTGGTCATGGAGTTCCCATTGAGCCCCCCTCCCTCAAACTGGAAGCTATTACTTTTGCTTTTGATTATCCACTATAACTTCATACTCATACGCATTTGCTGAAGAGAACACCTATTTGGGTCACTGAACATGAAGAAACCAAGCTAGTACTAGGATGGAAACTGCCATCCTTCAAAATAGTCTCTGAAAATCCTAAGCTGCCTCCTAGGTAAAAAAAGGAATCACTAACCAGACTCAGTTGTGAATCCTGGAAACTACATGAATCACCTGCCTAGCAAGATATACTCATTGGTCCAATAATGACATTAATGTTTACTTTAATATTTTAATTGATTTTTGTACATTACATATAATAGATCTTAATCAAACATACATCCTCTCCCACATCCACTGGATTTCATGCATTCTGTAATATGTTAAGTCCTATCCAGTCAAACATTTGTACCCAGATATCCTTCTGTGAAAGTTTATGCACTGGAGTTTAGTCAGCCTATCCAGAGTCACTTCCTTAAAGAATATCAACTCTCCCTCACCCCACAGTAATCACTTGCCAATAGATCCTGGCCTGGATTTTTGTCTGATTGAGTTGGCTTGTGTCTTTTGAATGCTGTCACCATTGTTGCAAATTCTACTTAAATGGACTTAAAATCCTCACAATGGAAGCAAACTCATGTGTGGCACTGTAAATATAGTCAAATGTACATGACTGGAGAGGTCATAGATTTTAGAGAATACCTTATTTTTGTCATATCTCCAGGCAAAATAATTTTCTTACTGTATGCTAAATTATATTTACAGACAAGTATGCAATTCACCACTCATCAAAGAAGTCTCTTTTTTCAACAGATGAAAGCTATTACAGAGTTCCGCAAGGGGTCACATACAGAGAATTTATGTCTGAGAGATGCACAACCCTAAGTGATACATATAAAGTGGAACCTCTATACCTAAGACTCATGGAACATAGTGGAAGAGAGAGTAGATGGAATGCTAATACAGCCCTCAGGTCTCATCAGTGAAGTTTCCTTATACAACAGAGTGCAGTGCATACACACAAAGATGGCCACAACTGGCTTTGTTTTAGAGAATAAGAGACTACAGAATGTTTGTCCCTGAATGGGACTCCTATATTAAACCTCACCTACCCATGCCTCAGGGACCATTGCATAAGGGAGGGTGGAAAGATTGGAAGAGCCAGGTTTGGGCCCTGACCATAAGGCATGAATATTATAAAGGTAATCAAATGCTTTCTGATTGGACATAAGACCTGCCCCACAGGAGATATGTCATTAATATGATTAAATAGTCTAAGAATCCATAGCTGGGGCAGTCGTAGATGCTGGGGAAGAGCTTCTATTATTTTAATACAATCAACATAGCATAAAATTTACTTCAAAACACTTATCTTTACCATAAATTAAGGTACCTTCCAACACTGTTCAGATGGATGAAGTGAACCAACCAGATCTCTAATATTATCCTCTGTCCGCCACATGTGCACTGGGTTGCACACACAATGAGTAGATAAATAATAAATGTATAAAAATATGAAAAGAAATGACCAGATATAGAAAATTGTACAAATGGGATGGATGACATCACACCCAGTGCTGGAGTCACATGCCCCATGGGGGTGGGACCTGAGGGCTGCACTTCTGGTTGGCAGAGCTTGATCCCAAGCTGCTGCAGTCCAGCTGAGTGGCAGGATGGCAGGGGCCAGGAACAAGGCATGCTTCAGTGGGGCTTTCATTGGTGCAGCTACACGAGCTGCTGGAGGAAAGGCTTTCCAGTGTCAATAACCCCAGGTCATATACCTCAGGAACACCTCAGTCATCTCTGTAAGTAGCTCAGTAAATTCATTGGTTCCTCAGGAAAACTTTAATCAAACATTTTTTTGACACTAGAACTTGCAAAGGGGATAAGCATTGCTTAGAATCCCCAGGAAAAGATTTTTCACAAGAGATATAAAATCTATCTGTAATGTTATTATGTCTCATAATTATTAAATAAGAAAATGAGAATTTAAAAAATATTGAAAGGATATGGAAATGGAGATATTTTTTCCAAAATAAAAAGAAAAATGAGAAAGCCTAAGCAAGTGATGAGGGTCTGTAGGCTTGCTATGATATATAAAGGATGAGACAAAACAATATACATATAATCTTCAAATTTCTAAGGTCATAGTTTAGTAAACCAGTTTAAGGAATAAATTATATCTCTAGTAAATATTTATCTGAAAATGTTTGGTGTTTGCCCAAGCTTTATCTGCACAGCTCATGGTAATTAAAAGTACAAGCCTGTTGGACTAACCTTGGATATTTAACAGCCATACTTTGAGGCCTATGCTAATCTGGTCAGAGGGACTTAAGGGACAGTTTTTGCTCCTTGCTCTCCAAGATCAACTAAATTTCAGGGGACAATGGAGCATCTCCCAAAATACCCTGTAACTGTGGTGAGTCACCTGTCCTCCTGTTCAGGGAGGCCATGGAGACTCCACCAGATGGACTTGAACTAGTGCCCAATCTACAAACAGGAAGGTCAACTCAGAAGAAACTTTCTCCACACTTCCAAGTGAAGCCAGCCATGGTCAGGTAGGGCCTTTGACTTATCTTCACATAGACAGACTGATAAAAGAAAGGAGCCAGGGTCTCCTCCGAAGCGTATGTGATTCCCAAAGAACAGATCCTCCAATGATGTGAAGAGTAAGAACATTTTGGCTTATTTGGGCCAACTGTATGGTCTTAAACACCTAAAAGAAAAGTATGACCAAAGATTAAAGTGATCAGTGTATTTCTTTAAGAGTTCAAAGGATTACATGTCCCAGATACTTGACTTAAGTCAATATAAAGTGTTATTTAGACAATTATTTCTCATTGATGATTCTGTTTCTCAGCAGAAACTGTTGTTCACATGTAAGACTTCAAATCCTGGTCTGCAACACTGTAATGCTCACCTGTAACTAAGGCAGGTAACCCACTATTGTTCTAAAATGATGGCTAAATTTGTTTTCTCCCCCTATCTTGAAGCATTTGAGGGGGAACTGACACTGATTTTAGCTACTCAAACAGCTATCAAAGTGCCTGAAAAGAAATCCTGAGGCCATCACTCTTGAATCCAAGCTTGGCTAACAACAGAAAAATGAGAAGGAACCCAATAGAGGGATAATTTTGGAAGCTCTTGTCAAAAAATTCCAATGGACTCTTATATGAACATTTGACACTTGCTCTGTTCTATATTCTGGTTCCTTGTCTAGAACTTGTAATGCTAATTACTCTTGCCTTTACTTCTCCTTCACATCCCCTATTCACCAGGCAAGGACCTTCTTTTCTCCCTGCAGTTTAGGAGTCTTTTAGATAGACCTTCTGAAGGGGTACCCCAATTGCCTCACCTTATGTCCCTGTTCAGCATGGAAGCCAGAGCGGTCTGCATCCTGATTCCCTATTAGCAATTTGGGTAACCTCTTCAGAGTATGGTATGACTAGAATAAGAGGTAGGAATTGGCTAGGCAGTTAGGGTAAAAAGACTCCAAAGAAAAGTAGACAGTTTCTTGGCTAAAAATCAAAATGTCCTTGGGCCTCTTAGCAACATATTCTGTTCTAAAGGCCAAAAATATCAAAAGTATTTGGAAGCTCTTATATATTCCCTAAAAGATTTTAGGGTTACCTCCAGATGCGGAGATGTTAGAGTAGCAAAAATCCCATTAAAAAGAAAGAAAGTGTACACGAAGTTGTCTGAAAAAAATGATGGGGAGATATGGGAGATGCTGAAGGGAAGGGAATGGGTGTGGATTTGATCAAACCACCTTATATGCATGTATGAAATTCTCAATAATTTTTTAAATAAGAATTTGGACAAGTTTTTCAGAATCTCACACCATGTCATTCTCAAAATAATATTAAAAAATTGATGCAATTATCAAATAGTAAGTAAATATTTAATATTAATTACTCACCATGACTTCATATGCTCATATATATGGCCTTCTGAGCCAAAATGTGTCTCCAAATGTCCATCATCGTGTATCTATACACTGAAGCTTGATTAACCTGACCAGCATCTATACCTTTAAGGAAAACTGACTGTCCCTCACCAAGCAGCTATTGACTGTCCATAGTTCCTCAGCTAAAATTGGGACTTTCTTACCTACTTCCCTTCTTCTATATTAAGTTTTTTTTTCTGCTCTGAGGCTTTATGGATCTTGTGCATACTGTTACCATTGTTGTGAGTTCATATAATCAACCACATGATCCAGCCATCTTACTCTTAGGCATATACCCAAAGGACTTAGTATTCTACAATAGAGATACCAGTTCATTCATGTTCATTGATTATCTGCCCACAATAGCAAGGAAATGGAAACAACTTAGATGTTCATCAACTGATTAAAAGATAGTTTAAATATGGTACAGTTATACAATCAAAGTTCATTCAGCTCTCAAGAAAAATGAAATTTTGAAATGCTCAAGAAGCTGAATTGAACTGCAAACAACCACCCTGAGTGAGGTAACCTAGACACAGAAAGACAAACCACATCTCTATCAAAAGTGGATGCTTGTTTTGAATCCTTAGATAAGGACTGAAAAGTCCCTAGAGATCAATATGCTAGTAAATGGACATGGGAGGAGTTTTCAAGAGAAGGAAGATAGAATTCAGTGCTATTATAAAGGGGGAAAAAGAAATAATGGACTGAGAGGAGTTAAACAAGGTAAGGACTGGGGTGGCAGGACAGAGGAGGGACTATAGGGAAGAATAAACAATGTTAAAGGCCTTTAGAAAACCCAAATTAAACCCTATCACTACGGATTCTTCTTAAATTATATGTATATACATTTTAAAAAGAAATTAAAAGGATTTACCATATATCAGGGGGACTTTGCCCCTCCTAGATACCATAGCTAAAAAATAAAAAGCCCAGTTTCAATAAAGAACTCACTCTTTTTAAGCTCTTGACCAGGAATTCCATAGACCCTCAAACAGTACTGGTCATTGTACCTGTTTTGGCGACTCATCAGAACTTCACAGTAAGACCCTATTGCTGAAGACACTATGTATATGAATTGTAGAACAAACAAGAATTCAAGCTGGTAATAACCTCAAAGTTTCATCTCTACTGGCTAGCTTTCATAGTGAAAGAAGATGCTATGGATGTGTTATCAGGAATTTCCTCTGACCACTATGGCAGCAAGCTATACTCAGACCTTCCCATTCTCCTTGAAAGAAGTGTGTGGGGGGGAGCCAGTTACCCCTCCCACCCAATCAGTTGACTTCTGCTGTATGAGGAGGAGGGGCTGATAATGTATAAGCCTAGAACATGATGAAGTATCCCTCTCGCCATTCTGTGTGGCTCTAGGGAAGTCACAAGATCTGTGTTTGAATGTGGACTTTCCAGCAAAGCCATAAATGGGGAGGGAGTGCCCACCCTTCTGTAAGTAAACCAGCATCCCACACTCAATTGGTAAGTGGAATAAACCAGTTAGGATTTTCAAAATGGTAGCTTTGGAGAATCCTTGCCTCAGGGTGTCATAAGGATGATGGGAGGAGGGAACCAGATGCCATGACACCTGCACCTCCCAGAAGTAAATTTGACCTTACAAGATGCTACCAAAAGAGAAAAGTAATCATCAGACTTGTGAAGCTGTAAACCCTGTGAGTTATCATAACAGACTTGGAAAGGTATACCCACTGGTGCAATAGTGGCAGAGTACTATGAGAATAATCATCCACTTTCTGATTGGATTTACAAGCTGTCATAATTTAGATTCCAATACCTCCCACTGATATCATGCCTGGGAACCTATGGCTAGATGGGTCACAGGCCATAGAGGAGAGCCAAATACTATTATTCTGCTAAATAGACACAGTATTTAACTTACTCCTAATGACTTATTGTTATCCTCATAGATTAATTCATCTTTCAGCTCTCATCACAGAAGCTTCATCATGCAGCAGATGGTGATTAATGCAGAGACCAACAACAGGCCAACGTGCAGATAGCAAGAGATTGCCCCAAAGGTTCATGGATCATTGCAGAAGAGGGACCTTAAATTATAAGAGCCCTAAGTGATTTTTCACAAGGAAACAAAGTTTTCCAGACAGCTGGGAAGTTCCTCATACAATAATAATTTTCTGTAAAGGAATTTCTTAAATGATTTGCTTATTTATTTAATTTTTACTATGAAACACATTTGCAATAATACCACAATTTACACTAGTTCGTATCTAGTCCATAATAAGTTAATCATATTACTTTTAAAGCAGGGCTTATAATCAGCTTAAAATCAGCAGTAAACAAGAAACTGATAATATGTGCAGACAACACGAGCAAACAGTGCAGTGCAATGTGTTCTGCTTCCCTTTTCGCTACATGAAGAATATAATTTTTCACCATTCATGGTTCTAATGTAATGATTTCTCAAAAAATTAAAGAGGAATAATGAGTGATATTTGGAGGAGCTAACCTACCCATGGAGATATACATCTCGCTCCATCTTCAGATCTCAAGTAATTCAATTATGCCTTATAAAAATATTTTGAAATTTAGCTGGAACTCCAGGCAGTTTTTCAAAGAGCTATAACTCTTTATATTCTTTATATAAACATCATTGTCATTTTTACTTGTAGAAAGACCTTCCCCCTTCATGAAGCATAAAAGAAAAACAAACATTTAAGGTTCCTACCAAAGGCAATAATTGTTACCTGCAAAGTGTCAAGGTGTTTTTGAGTTGTTTAATGAACTTGCCAACATAGCAGACGTATTTTGCAATATTTGGAAGGATTCTAAAGATGATCAATCATAATTCCACTCACGTATCTGCCCAAACAGACTTAACATCATAATACCGACTTTCACTTTTTTCCTAAGATTTTTTTTTCTTGTTTAAAGGAAAGGTTTCATGATAATTTCATTGAGTTCCCAAATGGAATTCTTTTGAGGTGAAACAGTTATATTTTTATGGAACATCAGATACGTAATTTAATTAGAAGCTAGTATTTCTATTTTTTTATCAAGTGAGAATCTAGTATTCCTATTTTCTTTAACAAATTCATCTCTAGCAATTAATCCCAAATTCTGATCAATAATAGAGTATTTCAAATCTGCAAACAAGTATCAAGTGTCTTTTATCTGCCAGGTTTTAGTTTAGATGGGTAAATAATTTAACAAAGTCACTCGGTTTGGGGAATTATATTATGTTGGAAAAGTTCTAAACATGGAACATAATTGTTCTGAAGTAAAGGTACAATTAAAAGATTTGGGAAATGAAGGGCGGTGGTGCACGCCTTTAATCCCAGCACTAGGGAGGGAGAGGCAGGGGGGGCTCTGTGGGGTCCAAGCCAGCCCGGGCTACATAATGGGGCCCCCGACAGCTGGGGCGTACAAGGGGGCCCGCCCCCAAAAAAAAAAAAAAAAAAAGAAAAGAAAAGAAAAGATTTGGGATATAGAAACAGACATAAAAATTGCAGATAATTAGGCAGCTGAGTACATCAGTATTGTGGTGAGCAGTTTAAAGAAGATGAGGAATGAGAAGCTACATGGATGGTGATCCATGGGGTTCCTTGGAAGCAACATGATTTGTGCCAAGAGATTCTTAATGAGAATGAGTAGAAATTACAAAAAAAAAAAAAAAAAAAAAAGAAAAGAAAAGAAAAAATAAAGAAAAGATTTGGGATATAGAAACAGACATAAAAATTGTAGATAATTAGGCAGCTGAGTACATCAGTATTGTGATGAGCTGTTTAAAGAAGATGAGGAATGAGAAGCTACATGTATGGTGATCCATGGGGTTCCTTTGAAGCAACATGATTTGTGCCAAGAGATTCTTAATGAGAATGAGTAGAAATACCTTGTTTCCCGTCCCCTCTTCCTCCCCCTTTTTCATTTGGAAGGCTCATGAATAGTGGTACTATCAATATTAAGTTATAACTTCCACCCAATTTCTATCAATACCAATAACAAGGTTTTTTAACCAAAATTTATTCTTTGTTTTTTTAGAATTTATTTTTATTGCTCTTTGAGAATTTCATGCAATGTATTTTGATCATGTTTAGAACTCCTCAAACCTTTTCACCCACATCTTACTACCCTTTCAACTTCATATCCTCTATTATTTTTTATTTTTTCAAGAAAATTTATATTTTTATTTTTATGTGTATGAGTGTATTGGTTGCCTGTTTGTAAGTACACCTGTGTCGTACAATTCCTGTGGAGTTCAGAAGGGGGAACTGGGTCTCCTGGAACTGGAATTATGGACAATTGTTAGCCGCCATGTAGATGCTGGGAATTGATCCCAGGTGTTCTACAAGACCAGCTGGTGCTCCTAACTGCTGAGCCATCTCTCCACTCTTATAAAAGTTATTCTTTTTTAAAAATTTGTTATTTATTGAATGTTTGTTTATTGTATATAAAGTATCTCAAAGAATCTTAATCATCTTTATACCCCCATCCCCACTGACATGCTCCCACAGCCCTCCTAGTGGAACCCATATACTCTGTCATCTGTATCAAGGCCAGATGTGTCAAGTCAGTGTCCCAATATATTCCCCTGTGCATGTCCATCCACTGAGGTCTAGTCAGCCTATCTAGAGTCTCCTGTTTTAGGAAGATGAGCTCTTTCTCACCCCACAATAATCAGCTGCCAATGTTTCTTCAGCTAAGATTGGGGCCTAATGTTCATTTCCCCAGTTCTATGCTGGGTTTTTGTCTGCCTGATTTTGCATGGGACTTTTATATACTGACAACATTGTCATAGAATCATATGAGCAGGGTCCCAGGAGCTTGTTGGACTCTGTTTCCATATTGTTGTGTACATCCTCTCTGGCTCTTACAATCTTCCTATGCTCTCTTCCATGATGGTCTCTGAGCCCTGGGTGGGTGGATGAAGTTTAATATAAGAGTCCTGTCCATGGATCAGCACTCTGCAGATGTTTAATGTCTACATTTTGGCCATTTGTAACCTTTTGTGTTCCTGTCCCTCTGTTCCATGAGGGATCTTTATTAATGAGAACTGAGAGATTCATTAGTGTCATCTTCCTTACTCCTGTTATATGTTCCTTGTGCCTTAGATGTTGATGCTGCATTGTAGATGTTCTGCTTACGCCTGGGCAATTCACAGATAATGTCTGTGTGTGACCAGTTGTAGTACTTGGTAATAGTCTCCGATTGGTGCAAAATAAGCTTCTTCAATGAATGGTGACTGTGATGTGTGTCTGTACATATAAGGATACACATTTTGCACATAGAGAGAAATTATGTTAGCTAGGGATGTGACAGTCTTCGGGTTTACTCTAAGACCTATGACCTCTCCAGGCATGTGCATTTGGTTATTTTTACAGTACCACACTTGAGTTCCCTCCCACTGAGGGAGCTTTTAGCCCAATTAGGTAGCTGTTGATTGCCTCCAAGGCAAACGTGCTACTAATGCCCCAATGTCTTATGCTGTGTCAGCCATTTCACAGATAATGTCTGTGTGTGACCAGTTGTAGTACTTGGTAATAGTCTCCGATTGGTGCAAAATAAGCTTCTTCAATGAATGGTGACTGTGATGTGTGTCTGTACATATAAGGATACACATTTTGCACATAGAGAGAAATTATGTTAGCTAGGGATGTGACAGTCTTCGGGTTTACTCTAAGACCTATGACCTCTCCAGGCATGTGCATTTGGTTATTTTTACAGTACCACACTTGAGTTCCCTCCCACTGAGGGAGCTTTTAGCCCAATTAGGTAGCTGTTGATTGCCCCCAAGGCAAACGTGCTACTAATGCCCCAATGTCTTATGCTGTGTCAGCCACTGATGTGGTCATTTGGTCTTGAAGCTGGTGTTGGACCACTAATTGATATTTTCCCTTTGCACCTTCATAGTGCTCTCCAAAACTATGATAGCTAGCCTTCAGGGAAAGTGGTTTCAGGTCAGTTGCAGCTCTATTGCTCGAAATCCTGTGTCCAAAGTATGATCTGTCTTAAGCAGTAGAATCTTACCTTCAAGTTCTGGGAGGCCATCAAGAGCTGTAGCAATAGTCTGTGCAATTTTGGGAGTCTCTTCGACTACCTTTTCCAATAGCTCATGGAAAGTTTCACCTGTCTGGGACTGCTTCTTGTTATGTAGTCTTTAGCTATACACAGAGACTCACGTAGAGGTACTGAATGTTTAATTTATTATTAGGTTGTTGGACAAATATTATTCCCTTTGGTTTTTTAAAACTATTGTGAAATGAGCAGCAACCAGTGTGGATATACAAGTGTCTCTGCAATAGAATGGGCCTTTTGGGTATATGCCAAGGAATGCTATAACTGGATGAAATGGTAGGTTCATTTTTATTCTTAAGTCTGACTCTTTTAACTTTATATCCTCTATTACTTTTTAAAAATATTTTATTTATTTTTATTTTATGTGCACGCTTGTATTGCCTCCATGTAGGTAAGCGCACCCATGTTTTGCAATGCCTGTGAAGGCCAGAAGAGGCTGTCGGATCCCTTGAAACCGGAGTTAAGAACAGTTGTTAGCTGCCATGTGGGTGCTGGGATTCAAACCCGGGTCTTCTTCAAGAACACCCAGTGTTCTTAACTGCTGAGCCATCTCTCCAGCCCCATATCTTCTATTACTTTTTAAAAGTTTTATTGAGTCTGATCTGTATTTCCCAGGTGCTCTTAGGTGTGGGTCTATCTCTTGGAGTCTGGTCAACCTACTAGGTATCACAGCAGTAAGGAAAACTGACACTCCCTTTCTTATCATGTATCAATTGCTAATAGATCCTCAATGAGGGCTGGGGCTTCTGGCCAAGCTCTACGATCCATGCTGGGCTGGCTTGGGTTTACACAGGTCCTGTGGATGCTGTCATAATTGTTGTGTGTTCTTATGTGCAGCTACCCTGTGTTGTCTGAGCAACAGTTTGCTGACATTCATCTACTACCTCTGGCTCTTTAAAACTTTCTACCACTTTTTCTGCAAAGATCTCTGTGCCTTGGATGGAGAGGGTGCCATATAAATGTCCCATTTAAGGTTGAGCACTCTGCGGTCTCTTATTCTCCCACACTGACAATTAGTGGATCTCAGTGCTAATGACCATCAGCTACAAGAACCATTTCTGATGAGAGTTGAGAGATGCACTAATACGTGGAAATAACAATAACTCATTTTGAGTGAGTTCAATATTATATCTATTTAGCAGAATGATACTAATAGATTCTTCTCTATGGTCTGTGACATGTCTAGCCACAGGGTCCTGGCCCTGATAACACTGCCAGGTATTGACTCCTTATTGTAAAATGGGCTTTATATTCAACTGGAAGGTGTTTGTTTACTCCTGTAATACTCATGCCATCATTACAGTAGTGAGCACATTATGGCAAACCTGTTGTAATATTAGCTCTCAGCTTTCATAGCTGGGTAAGTCTGATGATTACCTTTCTCTGCCAGTAACATGTATAACACCTTCTAGTGCTATGAAAGCTAGCCAGCAGAGATGTAGCTCTTAGGTAATTACCAGTTTGATTTCTCCTTATTCACTTTTTGTGGGAGTGGAAGCTGGTGTAACCACTATGGAAATCAGTGTGAAGATTTCTCATAAAGCTAAAAGTATATCTCCCATATGGTCCATTCTTGGGCATAAACCCATAAGACTCTATCTTATTATAGAGATACCTGATCATTCATGTTCATTGCTGTCTGACACAGCATCCAGGAAATGGAAACAACCTAGATGTCCATCAACTTATATATGAATAATGAAAGTATGGTACATTTACACAATGGAATATCGTTCATCCTTTAAGAAAAATTACAGTATAAAATTCACAGGTAAATGGATGGATCTCGAAACAGTCATCCTAATTGAGGTAACCCAGAACTACAAAGACAAAAGTCAGTCTCATGTTCTTTCTCATAAGTGGATACTTGCTTTCAATCTTTACATAGATGTGTTTCAATTGGATAATACATAAGAGCTCAGTAAATTTAATAAGGGGCCATTGGGGAGGGGTCACAGAGGAAAGACATAATGCAGTGATATAAATTAGAAAAGGTGATAATGGATAGAACAGGTTTAGTAGGGGTAGAAAAAAGGAATGAGGGAAGAGGAGAGAGTAAGAGGAGAGGTAACTAAACTAACACTAAAGGCCTTTTGAAAGAGTCATATGGAGAGCTAATATAGAAGATTCTTTCAATATTTAAGTATACAATATGAAAAATAGTTTAAAGGTAGATACCGTATAAGAGGCGTTCAGTGGCCACAGGCTGGAAAATGAAAAGCCCAGTACTAGGAATGGATTCCCTCTTTTGAAGTTGTTGGCCAGAGGGATCCCATACATCTTCAAACAATTGTGGCTGTTGCCATTGCACTTAGTTACCTAAGAATTTCATGGTAAGACTCTATTGCTGAAGACATTACATTTCTGAGTTGCAGAACAAACATGAATTAAATTTAAAACATGTAAACATATTTGTATATCCGTGTTAAATACATATGTCTAGGAAATGAGAGGAAACTCTTTTTTATCTCCCAGTAATGTGTAATGGGATATTTTATAGTGTATAATTTCTTTTCTTTTATATTTTCTTTTCTCTTTCTGTTTTAAAATTGAATCAAGATTGAGTATACTTAATGTAGATTATTGAGATGTGTATCTGAATTCTTTATTTCTCTGTAAACTGCCTTTAAAACATATTTTTGGAGAATACTCAAAGGTATATGTTACATTATTTTGAGCATCTGTGAAGAAAAACTTGTGTTAAGCATCATTCTTCAACTTTTCCAGGGATATAGATTAATGTCCTTTGGGAAGTTAGTTATATTTGCCATAAGTACATATTTACATTTTTAAAATAACATTTTAAATGTCAGGCATAATATGACATATTTAATATTTTAACTAAAAATTGCCTGCATTATTTTCTATTAATACTTGTACACTAAAATATATATATGACTATATTTACATCTCTCCTCACATTTATGCATGTTTTTATTACATATGTATGACAGGAAAAGAAGCAAATTTGACATAATTACTTTGAAATTTTAACAATTGAGTTAATCAACATGCTAAATAAATAAATAAATAATTGAATTTATACAGCCTAAAATAATATATAACCCTTATTAACTATCAAATACATGTTAATTATTGTTATTAATTCATGATAATTAATTTTGGTGTATATGTATTTGAGGTGTCTCTGTTCTCAGACTTATATACTATAAATGAAACCAGTATCACAATGATGCTAAGTGACACATCTTCAAATTATGGGAATCTTCATGTATTCATAATTATAAGTGAAAAAGCATTGTCAAGCAAAGTGTGTTTATTATGATTTCTAATATGAGATTCGTGATTTGTGTAAAAGGATAAGTTGTAAATAATTGACAGAATATCAAATGTCAGATTTAATCAGGTACAAACTAATTTTATCTGTCTATTGCAGCTGAATCTAGTAAAAAACATACTGAAAAATAGTCTTATATTTTATATGGACACTTAGAAATAAATCTATAACCATTTGGTTTCTAACTGTTCTTTCTTTTTATCAGTAATAATAAATCTTCTATTTTGAACACATAAGTATTTAAGAGACTCTTTGCAATGTCTCAAATTAATTATAGAGAACCTTGAGCATGAAGAAGGAAATGGATAAAGGTTCCATCTGCAGTCATTGGTCTCCCAAACAAGAACAGTATGGGAGACATGCATATGAATGTATTGATATCTTCTGATACAATGTTTGATGGTCTATAATAACCCTCACAAATAGCAGGTCAGTAGTTAGTAACACCCTTTTATACACAGAATGTAGAGTCACCCATATATGGACAAGGCCAGGGAATTGCATTGTGGTAAGTGCAAAGTTGAAAAACTGTTTTATTATGGATAGATTATGTAATGCCAGTTTTTCAGCCCTAAACATATGAATACATGGGCACTGAAAATGCACAATATGCATTATATACT
>NW_008337147.1:0-23159 GCF_000622305.1 Nannospalax galili | reverse complement strand
AGAGAGGATGTGAACAGTTAGAAGGGGTGTAAAGTAGGAGTGGAAATAATATAAATATACTCATATATGAAATTTTTTTAAAATTAAAAATAAATAAAATGCTAAAAGACCTATTTTAGTCTAAAGGTATGTAGAAAGATGACACACTTGAGAATATAAGGAAATAGGAGGGATAACTGTAATTGTTAAGATCAGTTCCTATCCTGCAAAGTATCCACCCCTCCAGGCAGCTGCTGGTAAGCACTCACTTATGAAGCTGACTAATTACTTTGTGACTTTAATCCAGAAAGCAATAGTTTCTCTCTTCACCTTCTTTCCATCTCTTTTCTTCAAAGGCCACCAAGATCAGGAGCTTTTCTGCCCTACTGTGCAGGACAGTCTCTCACTCTGTAACTCTGATAAACTTTCCTCACATTCGCTTCTGTGTCTATCTTTAAATTTCTTTACTTAAGAGACCAAATGCATGGAGAGAGAATGAGTATCTCTTAAAAATACCTATTCAAACATTGTGTGTCCATCTTACATAATTCAGAGGACAGTGTTTCACAACACTCCTCCTCTTGGCTCTTACATTCTTTCTACTCCCCTCTTCTATGATGTTCTCTGGGCCTTGGGTGTGTGGATAGGGGTGGTATTGTTCATACTAATGTCTCATTTATGTCTGAACACTCACAGTGACACATTTTCAGCACTTTTAACAGTAACATATCTGTATCAAACACTCTCCACTGCAATGAGGAATGTCTCTGATCAATGTTGGAATCAGTATAAATCTATGTATATAAACAAATGATTAGAAAGAAGCTTGACAATATGACCATTTAGAAACACAGCATCAATAGGTTCTTCCCTGGGGCCCATGACTTCCTTAGCTATGGGATTTGAGTATGTTTATAGGATCAGACATGAATTCCACCCCATAGAAGATACCCTCAAATGCACACAAGTGAACAGTTTGTCAAGTGCATAAATAGTCTAGCCACTATTGCACTATAGGCACATCTTTCCTGACAGGTTGGGACTGTAGCATGAAGGGTCCAGTACTAGATAAGACCACTTATGCCTTTTCTCTTCAAGAAGCATACATGGAACCTTCCAGCCTTATGAAAGCTAACCAACAAGGAAAGGTTCCTGATCATTTCAAATGTGGATTCTCTCAGTCCTGCAACCAAAATTTGAAGTGTTTTCATTTTTACTTTTAGTTATGTGTATGAATATGTGTGTATCTTTGAGCTTTTGAGTATAGTGCCAGCAGAAGTCAGAAGAAGTCATTGGTTCCCGTAGACCTGGGTTTATTGGCAGTTAAAAGCTGCTGATGTCAGTGTTGCACACAAATATGATCACCTGCAAGAGCTGCAAGCAGTCTCAATCCCTGAGCTGCTTGTCTGGATTCCATAAAACATTCTTTTAAAAAATACAAGAACAAATAGACAAAACAAAAGAAAACTATTGCCATCAAATGAATTATTTTGAGATATACCCAGAGAAAATGGAACAGATATTTAAAGAAAATAATAATTAATGTTGCACACAAATATGATCACCTGCAAGAGCTGCAAGCAGTCTCAATCCCTGAGCTGCTTGTCTGGATTCCATAAAACATTCTTTTAAAAAATACAAGAACAAATAGACAAAACAAAAGAAAACTATTGCCATCAAATGAATTATTTTGAGATATACCCAGAGAAAATGGAACAGATATTTAAAGAAAATAATAATTAATATTGGACATAGTAAGTCAGATATTTCATGCAGACTTGGCATCTGGGAAACTGATGATGATGAATATATGAAAGCACATGCCATGAATTTGTCTGCAGAGCAAAGGGAGACTACTTTGCATTTTTCTTTCTCTCTTTCTTTTTCCTCATTTCTTGTTTGTTTCTCTTTATTTGTTGAAACAAGAAAAGCTAAAAGTGAAGCTAGGCATAAGCCTGAGGAATTCTTACTTGAGTTGTATAAAAGTACAATATGTTTTGAATGAACAGTTAACTTAATGACTTCGGCTATTAAGTAAAGTCCAATTTCATTTTTGTCAGTTCCTAGTTTTATGACTTTATGATATTTATTTGTCTTCCTAATGGCATTATTTCTTCATTGGTCAGTTGGAGAGTGTTACAGATCTTCTATGCCCACTCCTCACACTCCTATGATAAATTGTTGGTTACCACCATAGGCCACAATAGGATGGAGTGGTGCTTTTCCGATGAATGGTCTCCTGAACAAAAGTTATATTATTAGGTTCATGCAAACAGAAGGGGTATTGGTACCCTGATCTCTCTCTCTCTCTCTCTCTCTCTCTCTCTCTCTCTCTCTCTCTCTCTCTCTCTCTCTCTTTACTTCCAAGTACAGTGATGCTAACAGTCTTTTCCACCTCAAATATCCACTACGATCTTTTTCAAAACAGAATTTGCCTAAAATGCCAACAAGTCAAATGATCATGGACCTTCAAAACTGGGAACCAAAGTAAATCTTCCTTATCAGATGATTATGCCAAATATTTTGTCATAACACCAGCCAACAAAGATACTTCAATACCAAATTTATGGGACTGTAGTAAGAATTAAATAGATATCTTTACAAACTTTATAAAGTGGTTAGCCTATTTTGTCATTTTTTTTTCTGTTGCCTTTTCCTTCCAAACTACCTAAAACTTTTATTCACATTTGTTTCTATTTTATGCCACCATGTAAAGGGTAAACCATAGTGCTAAGCCAGAAGCCTGCAGTGATAAACACAAGATTGCTGAATTAGAGGGAATTTGCAGCAAGAAAGACTCTGGGAATGTTTAGCACACAGTGTTCTTGTTCTCCTGCTTTATTTCCAGGTGATACAGCTAATTAGTGAGAAAAAAATGTCAATTTTAAGACGAACTTTTACAGGGCTGGAGAGATAGCTCAGTGGTTAAGAACACTGACTGCTCCTGCAGAGGGTCTGGGTTCGATTCCCAGAACCCACATGGCTGCTAACAACTGTCACTAACTCCAGTTCCAGGAGATCCAATGCCCTCTTCTTACCCCTGCTGGCATTGTAAGACATGGGTGCACTTACACACACGCAGACAGTACCCTCTTATACATAAAATAAAAATAATAAATAAAATATTTAAAAGAATACATTTACCAACAAGATCCTATATTCCTCAAATACAGATTCTCAGAAATTTTGGGTTATAACTTACTCTGTTTTGTTCATGCTATCTGCACTCCCTCCTGCTCCCACTCATTTACAGAATATATGATATGAACAAATACTTCCACTGCTCATCTGAACAATAGCTGTTTAAGTGGTTGTTATATTAAAAATCCTTTTTTTTCCTAATACACTTAAGAAGTATTATTTCAGTGAATTAAAATTTAAATGTTACACAGTCTCCCAGATTTTGTAGTAAAGTGTGAGCTGAATTGCATTTCCTTGAAGAGATAACTTATTCTGATTTTTAAGATTCATCTTTCTGAACATCTTTTATTCAGTTCAACCAAAGGACAGACTAGATGAAAAAGACAATGAGCTAGCTCTGCATAAGGCTAAACGTTCTGAATAATAAAATGTACAGTTGCTTCCTTACATTGTGCTTTGACAAAAAAGACATATATCTATATAGTAAAATAATAAAATAAAATAAAAAGATCAAGAGATCCCTAAATATCAAAATGAAAAGTCCTAGTGTATTACTACCTTGTTGGAAAGACAATATCTGCCTAGTGTGTTTGTAGGAAATAACTGTTATAGTATCAACAGAAAAGCTGGGCACTGGGGTACAATTTTTTGAATTTAGAAATACTTGCAAGGAAAAAAATTGAATCAATGCACTGATGAACGAGTTTAGAATTTATCACAGTGAACCTAATTCCTAACACAACATAGATGTTGACCAAATTATTAAGACTGAAAAGCACAGTAATTGAGGCAGAGAAACAAATTGCAAATTCCTTATGCATCAACATCTGCCAAAAGGCATTGATTTAGCCTTCATCCAAATATATGTGTTATTAGTGTAGAAGAATAATACCATTAAAAAACAGCTGGGAAAAATTCAAAAATAGTAATATAAGAATTATTTAACTGACAGAATCACACAAATAACAACCTTACTATTATTATTACTATTATTATCTTACCCACTGTATAGTTCACACTAGCCTTGAGTTTAAGGCAAACCTTCTACCTCTAAAGGAAACACTTGCTTCTCACATGACGGAATAACATATGTGTGCCAACTAATCCAGCTTGAAATATAATATTTTAAGGTTGGCAGTCGTTTTGAGTAGGGGTACCACATGTCCTGATTTTACAATGTAAGTAATTAGACTAAATCACATGATATTCTATAAATATAATTTGGTTATTTGTAATATTATAATGTACTGGAATCACGGATAGTCAATGCTTAATTTTCTGCAAAAGAAAATAACCAAATGAAGAGTTTAAAATGCCTCATAGCACACACAGTCTTACAATTATTAAGGAAAAGAAAGGGCAAACCATCACTAGCAACAGTAAAGGACAGACAAGACTCCAGTATCATTTTTCTTGCTCACGTTCTTTCTGCTCATGTTTCTTATAGTGACTGTGAATGTGAATAATTTATAAATTTATAATTAGGGAAAATATTCATAAAGAACAATAGTAGCTCCTGACCTTAAATTAGAAAGTGGCTGAGTTGATTGTTAACCTCCTGAAACAATTAATGCAGTGTTCTATGAAAATGCTTTTCATTTGTGAATGTCTAGAATGGAAGGAAAATTGAAATAGATATGAAATCTCAAGTAACTCAATTTTATGTAAATTTATGTATGAAACAAAAAGCAGCAAGGCAATGAAATCTTCTGGGCTTTAATTTGATTTGAGATCTGATACATGTTTTGACCATCTTTCCTTCATACAAAAAGGAAAATACTCCAGATAGAACAAGTCATTGACTGCCTAATGTGCATCAATCAAACTTGCTAACTTATGATGCTTCCCAAGGGTACTGGCTCTTTGGTAGTCATCAGAAATATAAATGGACAATGTGGTGTGGGTGTGCTGTGCAATGGAGCAGAGAGGCATGATATCGATATGCCATATCCCTTCACTTCAAACAACTAATTAATGGGCTGCTATATATCCTGTTTCTTGGGGGTCAGAGGTATTGTTAAAAATCCTCAGTGTTGCCTATTTAAATTAAAAGAGATGACAGACAAGATTCATCTAGTGTTAAGCTTAAAGGGAAAGAAAGCCCTTGTCTAACAAGAAAGCTCATGTCCAAGAATAAGCTACCAAACCCAAAGGACTTGGTTTCCTTAACAAACCTCATTTATTAAACTTTAACCTCTTAAAGAAGAAAAATTAAAGGTAGCTCGTTCTAAGAAAATAATTAATTTGATATTTTTTTTCTGGGAAGCCACTTGGCTGAATCAATTTCCTGATTAAACCACTTGTAGTTTAATCAACAGAATATGTTTAAAAAAGAAACCACATTTCTGAGCATACTGTCACCTACTGCAATTTTTTTCTCTTGGCAAAGAAAAATGTGTTATAAGATTTAACTATTTGAGCACCAATGTGTAAAACTTATAAGAGTATAAATACATTTAGTTCATAAAATTGGTAAACTTAGGTCAGATGGAATATATCAAATTAAATTCAAACTGAACTGACATCTTATTAGTTATGAAAATAGTCAATATTTTCATAAATACTATTTTTAATTGCATATATGTTAATCATGTTATTTTTGGTCCATAATTAATTATAAAATTTGAAGTAAGCCCTCCCCACTGTATATTCCAGCTCATTCAATAATGAGATATCTGGAAGGAAGCTAAAAAAGGAGAGAACTCAACAACTAAATTAAACATGATTCCTGCACATTAGAAATTCTTGTAGCTATAGAATTAATAACATAAACCTGATGGATCTTATATTTTTGTGGAATGACACATAAACAAATATAAACATATCTCAGGTGATCACTTATACTAAGTCATGTGAATGAAATGCAAAGCCTCAGTAGCCAATAAGTGAAATAATTTCACTTAAATGAGACTCAGATTTTAAAAGTATCATGTAAATCCCTACCTGAAGGACCACTGGCAATCTACTCAAATGAGAGCTATGGAGAATGTTTACAGGATGGAAAGTGGCAAAAGCTGGTGAAGCCACTGCACCTGGGAAATAATGGAGCATATCTGGGAAATGAAAAATGAATTAAATGGCCAAGTATTTCAAATAAGTGCTGTTTTTATAAATTATCACTTTATTTTCCTTCTAGAAAAGAGTGGCAGCCACTAGACTGTACAGGAAAGGTTGTCGACACACTGGAATTATTTTCAAATATTCACATTACTTAGTTTCTGAAAAAATCGAACATTCAATGTTTAAAGGGTAAAATAATGTAGAAAAAGAAGAAGTAAAAGAATAAAGACAGGAAGACTCTGAACTCACTGTATTACTATAGAATCTATACGGTTATCATTTATAATCTCTATTTAAATTATCTCTGTGTCTTTCTCTCTGTCTCTGTGTCTCTCTTCCCCAGCCATTCTCTCTCTCTTGCTCTCTCTCTCTCTTTCTCTCTATCTCTCCTCTCCCTCTTGCTATTTCTTTCTCCCTCTTATCAAGTAACTTATTTAAAATTCTTTTGGAACACTTTTAATTTTTTTCTCTGTGTTTTAGATCATAGCTTCATACTTGTTTACTTACCTTGATTGTTCAGTTACAGTTATTTGGCTCCACTAAATATCATATCCTAAGCAGGCTATGTTTAACAGTATGCTTTCTCATTTAATTCCCTCAGTAACTCAACAAAGCATGGCAAATGTTCATTATTTCAACTGAAGATTCAGAAAGTTTAAGTAACTCAGTATAGATTGCAATGCAGAATGGTAAGAACAGGAATATTGACAGAAAAGGTAGCCAAAGTCTAATTGTTTTATTTTGTTCTCTGTTCTTTATTGAATTTATTACATCATAACCTGAGGAAATGTATAAAGTGTATTTTCTTCAAATTGTATTTTTAACTTACATGTTCAGAATCTTGATCTTCAGTGTTTATACAATCAGAGAAGTAATCAAATATCAGAATTGCTCATTCGTTTCTTCGGTGAGGCATTCAGTGCTTCTCTTGTTTCTTCCTCGTTCCACTCTTCTCTCCTTTCATGTCCTTGCCTCTATCCTTTTATGACTTCCTTTCACTTCTTTATATATTTCATGTCAGAAATTAAAAGACACAATCATATTTAGAAAAATGTAATAAAGAAAAGGGTATTTTAATGATACTCAAGTTATCTGTGTATATACAAATGTCTAATTCCAAAGTTATTTTTCTTCTGTAACTATTTACATTTTGACATTTAATTAAGGTACTCTGCAGTAGAATTGACTTTTTCTTTATAATTCTATGAATTCCAATACATTTGGAGAGTTGTATATCCAACAGCACAGTTTGCTACTTTACTCTATCTCTTTTGAACCTTTCACACATTCCATACTACTGAAAAATTACTTTTTTGTTTTCTTACTAAAATTTTAGGGGTAAAATATCAGGGATGTCATGTAAGTGCAAGCATACAGTCTGTAACTTCTGGAAATGAATACTTTCATTCATTACAATGACCTTGAAACTTGTCTAAGTTCTGTGAGTTAGGGGACCTTGTATTGCTGAATTTTATTATTATTACTAATGTATTCAAGATTTTATCTCTTGGAACTCACTAAACAGAATATCAGCAATATACAGTTGGTGACAGAAGAGGAACAAATATCGCATTTGACTGCTGTCTATCAGGTGGGCACACATGTTTATGTTGTTTCATTGAATAACAATAACAAATTTCCTGGGTGAGTATCTCACTCACTATGTTACTAAACTATTTTTTGCAATACTTCTTTGAATTCTGCTAAATTTCAATGTGAGATTCATTTTTGCTTCCGTTACATAAATATATGTATTATTAGTTAACCCTGTCTCAAAATTAACTTTTTTTCTTCTAAATATTACAGATAGTAAATTGACATCAAATCAATAATTTATTTTTAGTTAACATTATATAAAATGTTCTAAGTTCAAATTTAGTTTTTTAACAAAATTTGATTGTTGCATAATTATTGTTAAAATCATCTTTGCCTATTTATCAATTGTGTGGCTATATTTGTGTAAATGAACATTTGGTTTCCTTTTAGTCCTTTGCCAATATCATGCTCTCCTGATTTGTGCTAAGTCTTGAAATCGGGTCATATGATTGCTGGAATATATTTTCATTTTCAAAATTTCTGTGCTTTTATCTAATGCCTTTGTGTTTTCTTATTAATTTAAAAGTGGTTTGTGTACATCTCAAAATATATCCTATGATGATGATGATGAAAATCTAGTTGAATTTATGAATTACCTCTTGGAAAATTCACATCCTCTCCTTCCTGATTCATGGTGTCCCAGAACACATTTAGCCCTCTATTTAGCTAACTTCCTTGAACTTTTTCAGCAGTACTTTATATATCTTTCAAAATCATGTCTTTGCACAGATTTTGCTAGATTTTCCTAATTTTTTCAGGTTTTGAAGACATGGTCAGTGTTTTGAAACAGTCTTCAATTGCTTATTTTTAATTTTAGATAAATTTGATTTTTGATTGTACTTATATGCTACAACTTTTCTGAATTCATGTATTAATATAACATTTTTTGTAAATCCTTTTTGATTTCTAGTACAATATTACATGAAATAGAAATAGCTTCCAGTTTTCATTTTATCAGATCATTATTTCCCTATAAGTAGTTCATTACACTTAGTAATTTTCTAAAAAATTGGTAATTCTTTTGATTAATTCTCTGTTGTGTGATTTTGGTGTTGTGGAGCTGTATATTTTATTTGGAAGCATTAACTGAAATACTTCTTTCCTTCTTAAATATATGTTTGTGTGACTTTGGTTCATTTATTAAATTTAAGAGATCTTCAACATATATACATATTTATATAACATATTTATGTATTTTATGTATAATCTAATAGGTATGCTGACTCACAATTAGCTGTACATTTGGAATTTGAAAATATACAATAAATAATATATTTTATTTATTTATTATTTATTTATACTTATTTATTTTTTCGTTGCAGCTTTAACATATTCAGCAACAATTTCCAGAGCAAGGATACATCTCCTTCAAAACTGACTCTAAATTTTTAGGTTCACAGTTGAATTAATACAGTTATTCAATATTAAAGTCAGTATAAACCTTGTAAGACATAAAGTTGAATGAGTTTTAAACCTTTAAAGAATACCTCCATTCATTTTAAAATATTCTGTTTGCTACATTTTTTAATGCTGCTAACAGTTGGATGTTTGCACGTGTGTCTTTAACCTCTATGTATCTGATTATTACTAGTCACAGTCGGTTACACTTGGACCCTTGGCACCTGAGTATGTCTATAAAGTCATCAGGTAGATTTCAATGGTAATGTTTATCAGCACTACTAATTAACATGAAGTAAATTTTTGTGCTTCCTCCTCAAATATGTCTTTTATTTGTTTATTTTTTGGTATGTATATCATACAGAACATCCAACACAATCGCATTCACCTATATACCCACTTCTGAAATGGCATCCTCCCATAGCCTCCCCACCCACTGGAGCCTATATACTGTCATCCGCGTTATTGTCCACTGTCTTGTCAGTGCCCCCAGACATTCCCCAGTGCTTGAATATAGTCAGCCTACCTAGAGATCCTTGTTTTAGGAAGATCAGACATTCCTCACCTAGCAACAATCAGTTGTCAATATTCCTTTAAATAAGATTGGGGTCTGCTGATCATTTTCGCAGTTCTATGCTGGGTTAGTGTCTGGGAGCCTTTTAGACCACCTTGGCCAATAACTCAAAGGAAGTTATCTCCTGTCTGGCATTGTTTCTTGTTATGTAGCCTTTAGCTATACATATGGACTCTTAAGAAATTATATTGACCCCACTAATCTTTCATTATACTTTCTTTATGGGTATTTAAGACCCTACAATTGGCCCAGATAAGGTCATTTGAGGATCTGTTCAACAGGGGTCACATGGCCTTGCAAAAACCTCCTGGCTCCTTTCTTTAAACAGTTCCCTCTATGTGAAGATAAGTCAAAGGTCCTACTTGATCATAGCTGGCTTCACTTGGAAGCATGGAGGAAATGTTTCCTCTGTGTTGACCCTCTTCTTTGTAGACTGGACACTGATTCAAGTCCATCTGGTGGGGTCTCCATGGCCTCCTTGATCAAGAGGACAGGTGACTCACCACAGTCACAGGACATTTTGAGAGATGCTCATAGTCCCCTAGAACTAAGTCAACCTAGGAGGCAAAGGAGTAAAAACTGTCCTTTATGTCTCTCTGTCCAAATTAGTATAGGCCTCATAGTATGGCTATTAAACATACAAGAAGGGCCATAGGAGCAAGCCAGTAAGCAATGTACCTCACTATGAGCTTCAGTTCCTGCCTCCAGCTTCTACCCTGAGTTCCTGCCTCAATTCCCTTGATAATGGACTGTGTAATGTAAGCCAGGTAAATGCTGTCCTTCCCAAAATGGTTTTGTTCAGAATGTCTTATCACAACAGTAGACAGTAACTAGAGAACTAGGGAAACACATAAAATTTATTAAGAAAAACAATTTGAAGTACACTGAGATTCAGAAGTGAACTATGAATTTGATATATTAGATTCAAACATGCAATGATATAGTTATATACACAGTATAATTATCTCAAAATGTATCACAAAATTTTTTGATATTTTTCTGATTGTTGCTAAATTTTCATGATGTGCTATTGTGTCCTTTCTCAAAGATTTAAATGTCTGACCAAAAAAGGGACATGGTTTTATTGACTTTATGCTAATGTTTTCTAATATTCTATACATGGACTGGTAATGCTGCTATCTATTTTTATGATAATTGGTAACTTCAAATTCCAATTTAGGTGTCCATACAGTCAAAGGTACAATGAGCAAAGTAAAAAAAAAAAAATCCTGCCTAACTCATTTTTAAGACCATATTGCTCTTTTCTCAGGTTCTATCTCTCTTATGTTATTGTTAACATTAGAAAGGAAAAGAAAGGAATTACATTTTTTTCACTAAATGGAAGAGAAAATATCCACAGTCCACACCATACATTTAAATTTCACCTTTTGAAGTTCTGTTTAGAACAGAGATAAAGGAACTCACGTTAAATTTGCAGTGAACTCAATCCTCTCAATCTCTGACATTCTTCATTTACACTAAAGACAAATGAAGGTGCAGAAATTGTAGCATAATATTGATGAATTTATCACTGTCAACTGAAAACATCATTTACTTTGAGTTTTTAAAAATGTTATTTATTATATTATCTGCCTGCTAATAACTAATTGCTAAAATATTTATGATATTAAGCTATATATCAAATGAAAAAATATACTTTATGTTAAATAGAATTCAAACATTATTCTTCAAGTTTTTCCTCACAGAATACAATTTAAGAATTTAATGACTATTCTTAACAGTTTTCATTTGAATGAATCATCAGTTATATATTTTTTTACTTTCTCCACTAATGTGAATTGACATTATTATATATTTAACTAGACATTTCTAAAAGTTGTTATAGCAGTAGAAAATAAAATCATTTCCACATAAAATAGTCTTGTAGCTAAACATTCATTCACTCTCCAACTTTTACTTAAAATCATTGTAATTAATAGAGTCCAGTCATGAAAAGTTCACTATAGTGATGTTGAATGAGAATATTAAAGGAAAATGATTATATGCACTTAAACATTTTAATGAAATGTCTTCCTTTATGTAATGATATAAAATCAGGACATTTGCTTCTACTGGAACTATTTCTTGAGTTTTTCCTTCCAGGCAGCGGGATAGTCAAGGAGGAGGTGACTTGCAGTAGCTCCAGGTAAAGGTTGAAGCTCTAGTCTTTCCAGTGTAAAAGCCCCTGACATCATCCTTCAGGGACTCTTAGCCTTTGCCCATGAACACCCAGACCTTGTGCTCCTACCAGACACCCTTGAAGGACAGGGTGGAATGGACACTTTCTGGTCTCCAATGCTGCAGCTGAGTTGAAACTGCTGAGATCACTTCCTCCTGCCCACTCCTGGGAGACTCAATGTGGGGATTCTTAGGCTTGAGAGACTGAATCTTACACCTGCTTCAGTTCCCTCTAGTCATTTTGGAAACTTTGTGCGGGTGGAGAAACAGTGAAAGAGTGAGAGACCTCTAACTCCAACCCCAGAGCAAAGCTGTCTGTATCCACATCAACTGACCATTCTTTCAGAATAAGCTCTCTCTGAGAGCTATAATCCAAAGGGACTTTCACTCATTTGCTTGGAACTATCATAGATTTCCTGCACTGTAATTATCAGCGAAGGCAATAAAGAAACCAGATATATATGGATGACTACTCTGATTCATCCTCCACATCCACAGATTCTAAGTACCACACACATTTATACATGCACACATGGATGCATGCATGGACACACACATGCAAACATTCAATCATTTTATTCAACTTAGACACTAAATAGAAAGAAAAATCAAATCTGTCATGCATCCAAAACATGAACAAGATGTAAATAAATATACATTTACATTTTATAGAGTGTGAACAAAATCTTTTGAAATTGATTTTTTTTTCTGAAGATACAATGTCTGGTCCATGTTAATGGGTTTTTGGTGTGGACATGTTCAGTATTTCTACACTTCTATAATATCTTAACTTTTTTGATATTAAAAAACATTTTATTGATCTTTTGTGTATTTTATATAATAAATCTTAATCAAATTTAGGCTGCTCCCTCATCCAGGCCCCCACATCATATCCCTCTCACAGGTTTGATGAATTCTGTCACATATTTAACATCTATTTGATAAAGCATTTGCACCAAAATATTTCCTTCTTTTTAAAAATGGAATTGAAAATTGAGAAACAAAAAAATTCTAAATATGGAACTGGAGAGATGACACAGTGATTAAGAGTGCTGACTGCTCTTGAAGACCACCTGGTTCAATGTCCCTCATCCACATGATGGTTAACAACCATCCATCATAACTATAGTTCCAGGGGATCCGACACTTTCTTCTGAGATCCATGGGCGCTACATGACATATGTACACTTACACAAATCCAGGCAATACACTCGTACATGTGAATTGAAAAAAATAAAAAAATATAAAAAATTACATTAAAATTCAAAATATGAGTTTATTTTTGTGCTGGACATACCCTATAATGTATAGTATGCTTAGTTATTATATATTAAATCAACTTGATCTGTTTCTGTGACATACACACAGCAGAAAATATGTTGTTTTATATAAACCTCAAAAACAAATCACTGACATACTGTTGATCTTTTTCTTCTAAACTAAAGATAGATATTTTAAATATATTTATGACTTTAGGGAGACAGAAAAAGTCTTCTTGGTAGCCCCTTCTTGAGACTCTAATGTACTTATTCAGTTCTTGGGGTAAATTAAACTCAGTCTTTTCTTCCTGGACGTGTATGGTTCAGAGTGACCTCTACCTTAATATCATTTTGTTTTCTGAATTCCTCCTCACTTGGTTCCAATTTTTTTTTCTGTCATCTCCCACCGAGACCCATTTGGAGCTCAGCATGTGCTCTTGCTCTCTGTTCTCCTCAGCATCAAACACACTATAACATATTTTGGTAGGGAATGTGTTTTATTAGAAACTTCACATGAAGCATCAAGACTGAGTGAGATCCCAAAGGTGAAGCTATCTTCACGGGTTGCATCTTTCTGCTGCTGCAATGAATTTTCTAGTCCTCTCCCATCCTTTCTCCTGTATGTGCTTTTTTTCTTATTCCAAAACTCCAATTCTTAGTTCTTCATGCTAATAACTTTGTGAGTAATATTTGAAATTCAATATTTAAGTTCAGATGGTATTTCATAGAAAAAGGACTTGGTGTCATCAACCCATATTCAACTTTACTAACACAGGACATAATGTTTTGCAAGTAATTCATTGAAATTTTTGTTCTCATTAGAAAGAATAAAAAGAAATGCCCCACTGAGGTAACAAGCACTTATTTCAAGCGTACAGTTCAATAAATCTTATCAAGCTTGTACATACAGGTAAATACTAAAACATTTAATATATGCAATTTTACCCCACTTGAAATTTTCTCTTTCTTCTTCTTGTATCTGGCATAGCACTATCACCAGACTAAGTAGCAACTTACCAGCTCTCAGTTATTATAAACCATATTAGCATCTCTAGAAAGTCATACAATGGGATTACAGAGCACAAAAATTTATGTGTCTCCCCCCTTTCATTCAGTATCATGTTCTTGAGATTCATTCATGTTTCAAACAACAATTTATTAATGTTTATTGTTTATCAGTAATCAAAATTATGGGCATGAAACACTTTTTTAAAAATCCAGTTACTTATTGATAGACATTTAATCTGTTTCCAGAATGTACCACTTATAAAACAAACTGCTATGAACATGCATGTGCATTTATACAGATTTATTTTCATTTCTTTTGAGTGAATACTTAAGGATGGAATTGTTGGGACATATATAAATTCATATTTGCATATTTAACTTTATAAGAAATTTTCAAACTCAATTTAAAACATTAAAATAGCAAAGATGAATTTTAAATTTATTACCTAAAGTATTTTATCCATTATTTTAATTTTGTGTGTATGAGTTCATTGCAATGGCCCCAGTGGTCAGAAGGGGGCATCAGATGCCCCTAGAACTGGAGTTACAGGCCATTGTTAGCCTCCATGTGAGTGCTGGGAATTGAATCCACATCCTCTGCAGAGCAGCCAGTGCTCTTAACTGCTGAAATAGCTCTTCATCCCTGACACTCCAATTTCTGTGTTCTTACTAATACTATGCTTTGTCAGTTTTAGCATATATTTTTCCAATATGGAAATATATACTCTTTTTTTATTAACAAAAATATTTTATAGACCTTGTTTTATTTAATGTAAAGGTCATTTATATATACTGATAAATGTAAGTACACATGAATATGTTATCTATATAATTTTTACATATTCATTTTTATTTATGAGTATGTATATGTAAATGATATGTATGTGTTGAGGCACGCAAAGGCCTGAAGGGCACATCACATTCCCTGGCGAAGGGCTTACAGGTCCTTGTAAGCTGCCTGATGTGGGTGCTGGGAACCACTTTGTCCTGCAAAAATAGCAAGAATGCATGAGTACTGAGTCATCTATCCAGTCCCTTCATATGTATTTTAGCTATACTACATATGTTACTTTCTGAAAGATATTCTTGGTTTAGATTAATTGGTTATGTAGAGAAACACAGTTTTTCCAGCAGGAATAAAGTATATTTATCTATGTATCAACATATTTCAAATAATCATCTATTTTTTCACAAATATGCAAAAATGTCTGTGGATAGGCAGTCAGAAGCAGCATGTAGACATTACACATCTGTCTGCAGAAACTAACGCAGATTCATGGATACTTACCTTAGGCAATATCATTTCTTTGCAAAGAGAAAAGAGGACTTTACTCCTCCGCTAACTGTATCACCTTGTGTGGAATATTTCTCCCTGTTCTGGCAGCATGGGCTTATTTTCTTTACTTCACGTGGCACTGAGTTGACCTCATTGCTGGATATGTTCCTAGAAGATAGAGAATAGGGTATATACCCACCATGTTTCTGTGCCCACAGCTACGTGAGACCTGTTGACAGGTGGACAAATGCTCACCATTGAAATTGATTGTTGGGACTTCGGGACCCTCATACACACGGAATGGAGGAAAATGAGGCCTAATATAATTTCCTAAGCCAGGCTAAAGTTTAGCGACCTGTCTCTGGCCTGTCACTTCTACGTGAAGGTGACTCAGCAGAGCCCTATCCAAGATTGCCTCTGCCCAGTAACAACTGGCATGGTAAATTCCCAGTGGCCCACAGTCTTCGTCCAAGATGATATATTCCCATACCTACCCCCTTTTCCACACCCCTTTTGCTTAAACTATATAAATTGATGCCTGACGCAATAAAGTGAATTCCTGCCTAGACAAGACTCCCGACTCAGTATGGTTTTTGAGTCCCAGACACTCACCATCCAGCTCAGCCTCTAAGAGAGGGACCCAGGCTGGTCCTGGCCTCTCCCCCATGCCGTACCTGTCGGAGTAGGAGTATCCGACAGATCGGTGCACCATGTGAGGAGATGCCTATCACGAAGTTCGCTGACAGACCAATCAGTCTGCGGGTGAGTGTACCCCCATAAATTATGGGGAAGTCCAGTCCTAAGCCTGACCCCTCTTTAGATTCCCTTAGGGTCCTGCTCAAAAGCAGGGGCCTTGACCTGTCACACAGCCAAGCTCTCAAGGCATGGGGATGCCTGCTAAAGATTGCACCCTGGCTTCCGGAGAGCAACCTCTTTGATTGGAATACTTGGGATAGAGTTGAAAAGTTGATCAGATGGGCCCAGGTAGAAAAAGGGGAGATCCCCTCTCTGGGAGGGTTCCCCACAGTGTCAGCCTTAAAAGGCTGCTTCCCCCCCCGTCGGCCTCCAAAATCAAAAGCAGTGGAGGCCCCAGCCCTGGCTAAGGCTGCTGACCCGGTCCCTGAGGCGCAACCAAGCCCAAAGCCAGATCCTAGGCCCTCAGGACATACAGATCCACCGGACTGCCCTGAGCCCCTGTATCCCTCCCTCCCTTGATCCTTTTGGGAGTGCCCCTTGGCCCTGCAAGGGCCCCACCCAGGCAGACTCTCAGACCAACCTGTTCCAGGCTCCCTCTGTCCCTCCCCCATACGGGTGGAATGTTTCAACCAGGGAGGGAGCCACCAACCTTTTTCCAGTCAATGTCAACCCTGGGGGCAATCAGCCTGCTGCTTGGTATCCTTGGCAGGCTCAGGACCTTAAGGACCTAAAGAAGGCCATTACAGAAGACAGCCCCAACTCTCCCTGGGCGGAGGCTATTCTGGAGGAGCTGGCCCTTGAGGCGTGTGAGCCGTGGGACTGGAAAGAATTAGCCAAAGCAGTGCTCCCGGTTCCCATTTTCCTTAAATGGCTGGCCTGTTTTAATGAGGAGTGCCGCATTCTCAGAGAAAGCAATCAAAACACCCAGCCCCCCATACCTATTACTTTTGGCATGCTCTCTGGCACTGCTGATCAGTTCACCACTGGGGCCCAGCAGGCGGCCATTGCTCTTCCCTATCAGGACCAGGTCCGGGCCATAGGTCTAGCTGCCTGGAGAAAGCTAGATGAAGGACCTACCCATATCTGGGATTATTCAAAAGGCCTCGGAGGACCTCCCCTCCTTTATAGATAGAGTTCAGAAGAGCCTGCAGAGAAAGTTCCCTTCAGGGGAGTTGCACCACCTGTTTGTCTGATTGCTGGTTTGGGAAGCCATGACCACTGATCATAAGATAGCTTGTGCTGGGCTACGAAACCAGGCCATGGACAAATGGATGATAGCTACGCGAGATGTTGGGTCCCAGTCTTATCAGACAAGGGCAATGGCGGCTGTGCTTCAGGCTAGCCACCAGGAGGAGCTTCAAACCCTTATCAGTGTCCTACAACAGACCAAAGTGTCCGGTAAGCGGACCTGCTTTGGGTGTGGCAAGGATGGTCACTTCCGGCAAGAGTGTCCAAACTAGTCCAAGGGACCCCAGGTCCTGAGGGGGGAGGCCCGAGCACATCCTGCCCTAGATGGAAAAAGGGCTTTCATTGATTGCAAATCCAAATTTAACCTTAAGGGTGAGCCTTTAAACTCCCCTCGGGGCCTCCCCCAGCCCCGTTAAATAAGGGGGATGAGCCAGTTCAGACTCATTGGACAGTCCCATTGATCCCTGGCTTGTGGCCAAAAATAACCTTAACCATAGGAAACAAGACCTTCAAATTTCTCATTGACACTGGGGCAGACCGCACGGTGATTAGAAAGGAGGAAGTCCCACACTCCTGGCAATTGGTTCCCAGCCTGTCCTTACTGGGCATGGGTGGGCAGTCTACATCATGGGAGACTGCCACTTGGCTACCCTGGGTAGATCCCAACAGGAGTTGTGGAGAAGTGCGCCTTCTTGTGGTCTCTGCCCTAACTGCCAACCTTTTAGGTCAGGACATTCTGGGCAAGGCTGAGGCTTTTATCACTACTGACCATAAGGCCATCTATAATGATCTCCTAGACACAGAAGAATACAAACAACAGTTCAGAGAGGGCCAAATAAGCCACCCCAACTATAGGGATGACCCCTACTTCAAGCACCTCAGACAAAGACACTCTCAGGTTCATCCCCAATCCTAAGGGCCACTGCTCGCCCCTCGGTAATCCAAATTCAGTGGACACCTGGGGACCCCATATGGGTTGAGCAGTGGCCTCCCCCTTCAAAAAAGCTTCAACACCTTTATCAACTGGTCAAGCAGCAATTAGATCTGGGGCACATAAGGCCATCAACAAGCCCCTGGAATTCTCCTGTGTTTATCATTAAAAAGGCCAGCGGCTCCTGGAGACTGTTACAAGATCTTAGAAAAATTAATGAGAGGATGATGCCTTTAGGGACCCCCCAGAGGGGGCTCCCCTGGATTCTGGCAATCCCCAAGACATACCACTTAACTATTATTGATATTAAGGACTGCTTTTTCTCAATTCCCCTCCACCCTGATGATACAGAAAAATTTGCATTCTCCATACCCTCAACCAATTTTCGTGGGCCAGATTTAAGATTTGAATGGACCGTCCTGCCCCAGGGTATGACCAATAGTCCCCCCATTTGCCAATATTACCTGGCCCACATTTTTGCTCACTGATGGGGTGGCCGGATGTTTTATTCTATATTTATATGGATGATATAATTCTGGGAAGGCCCAAGCCCTCCAGTCTCCACGAGCTGACCTCTGACTGTCTCGCTATTCTTCAGGAAAACAACTTTAAGGTGGCCCCCAATAAAATTCAGAGTATCCCCCTTTCAAGATACTAGGTACCACCTTATCTATGGATGCTGTTTCCCCCATAAAGCCTCAGCTTTCAATTCAGGACACCTATAGTCTATCCCAACTCCAAAATTACTAGGGGAAATTAATTGGCTGAGGCCCTGGATACTCATCTCCACTGAGGAGTTGATTCCATTATTTGATCTCTTGCAGGGCCTTGGCTTAGCCTCCAGAGTGGTTTTACCACCTCAGTGCCAACAAATTCTAGCCAAAGTCCAACAGTCCATAAGTGAGGCCACTTTAAAAAAGTTCATTCCTGACACCCCAATGTCTCTTTATCTTTTCATTGGAAGTGCGTTGTGCACTGCTCTTCTCACACAAGAGGGTGAGCCCATACAATGGATTCATCCATCTGTGGGTGAAACCACTCGAGTTTATTCCCTGACCAGCCAAATTGCCGACTGCATTATCAAGGGTAGGGACATAACAGTCTGGTTGTTTGGTATTGAGCCCCATTCCATTATCACTCCCTATAGATTGACAGATTTTACCTGGTTTCAAAAAACAATGAGAGGATCACACTGTCTCTGGAGGGATTTCTTGACAAGATTGACTGCCACTATGGTCCTTATAAGTGGATAAGCTCCTTCTCAAAGTTGGAGTGGGAGCCCCGCAAACTTTTTCTTTCTCAACCTGACCCTAAATTCCTAACTGTTTACTGATGGAGGACATCTGGGAACCTCTCTGGTCATCTACCTTCCCCTAAAACAGGGACAAACTCCCATGCCCATTAAATCAATCTCTCACCAAGTTAAAGGGTCACCACAGTTTAAAGAACTCTTTGCTGTTGTCATGACATTAGACTCCATATCAGAGCCCTTCAGCCTGTTCTCGGACAGCCTGTATGTGGTTAATTTACTGCCCAACCTAGTGGAGGCCCATATTAGATTAGACTCCAACCCCATATCTCCTCTGATGATTCAGGCCCGTACTCAAACTTTCTCCAACATCTTAGAGGCCACCAAAATTTGCTGGGGTTTCTGTCAGAGGGAAATAAAATAGCTGATCAGCTGGCCTCTTCACATCAGTGTCACACAGTCACTGAGGCGACCCAATTTCATCAATTGACCCATGTCAGTTGGAGATGGCTTAGACATAAATACCCCCACATGGCAGTCAAAGACCTAAAGAAAATTGTACATACCTGTCAATCTTGCCAACATTTCCTTCAGGTCCCCCCTTTTCGAAATTTGGGTAACAACCCCAGAGGCCTTCGGCCTAACAACCTCTGGCAAATTGATGTTACCCACCATGCCCCATTTGGAAAACTCAAATGTACCTTCCTATCAGTTGATTCCTTCTCGCGTGCCTGCTGGGCGACAGCACACACCGGGGAAAAGGCCAAACATACAATCAGTCACATGTTCCAATGTTTCGACACCCTTGGACTGCCTGATCAAATTAAAACAAATAATGGCCCATGCTTTGTAAGCAAGCTTTTCTTTGAGTTCCTTCAAGCATGGAAAATCTCACACTCCATGGGCATTCCTTATAACCCTTGGGGACAAGCCATTGTTGAGAGATTCAACCAAACCCTTAAGACTCAGTTACAAAAATAAAAGGGGGAGTCCCTGCCCCCACATGATGAACTAATAAAGGCCTTATTGACCTTAAATATTCTAAATTTTTCCAAAGAAGACAAGTATTTGTCTCCCTTCCAAAAATGTTGGCCCTTATCTACCAGCTACAGCTCCATTCTGGTCAAATGGAAAGATCTGCTCACTGAAGCCTGGAGGGGACCTGATCTGCTTCTTACAGCAGGAAGAGGGTTTGGGTGTGTATTTCCCCAAAATAAAAAGAGGCCCCTCTGGGTACCTGAAAGAGACATTAAATATTTTCCCTCACAGGACAATGGACGGGACAAAGATGACTAATAAAATGCTATGATAATGCAACTTCATGATTAACAAATGCCAACAAAAGTGTAAGGTCAAACATATCAACCAGGGGATAAATGCCCTTGAGAAGGCCTCTCTCTCTCTCTCTCTCTCTCAGAAAATGGAGTGCAAAGTCCTCCTGATGCTGGCCCTTGCCCTAAACTATCTACAAATAAAGAGTCAAACCTGGTTGGTGATCAATGTGGCCACATCAGATGCCATCAATAAAACTACTCAGATAACCCCCCCTTCTACGAGGTGGCCGGACCTACAATTTGATCTCTGCGATCTTGCCTCAGGATTGTGGGACGTGAGTGGACGAGTAGGCCAAGGGAAAACCAGGCCGGAATGTGGAGACAGCGTAAAGGGTTGGACCCTGCCACTCGTGGGATCCCCTAACTCTCCTGGCTGCTTGCATACCCTGAAATGACATGTGTTGCTGTTGACAACATTCTACGTCTGTCCCAGGTCCAATAGAACTACATTGCAATTGCGTACTTGTGTGGGGGGGCATGCCTTTTATTGTACAAGCTGGGGCTGTGAGAGCATGGGGATGGGGTACTGGACTGAGGGTAAAGGACCCATCTGAGTTAGTAGGGTCAAGCAACAATAGCTGTCTACAAACCCATTATATGGGCGATGTGCAAATTATCATTGTAACCCCATACAGATTAGCTTTACAGAACAGGAAAGAAAGGAAGGAGGATGGGAAGCTGAAAAGATATTTGGGTTAAGACTCTATGTCTCAGGATATGACCCCGGCCTCCTACTAATGATCAGGAGGGCTGTCGAACCCCTGCCTTACCAGGAGACAGTGAGTCCAGCCTGGTTTCCACCGCCAAGGCCCACCATGCCTACACATGTTGCTACTAGCCTGATGCCCGCCAGTAATACCCTGGCATCAGAAGCATCTGTGCCTGGTAACCCTGGCTACGGCTTAAGTGGGACCAAGCATGTAGACATTCGTCAGGCAGTGCAGCTTGCTTATACTTTTCTCAATGCCTCTAGACCTGAACTTGTTGACCCGTGCTGGCTGTGCCTAGATGCAAGTTCTCCAATGATGGAGGCCCTGGGGACAATGGAAAACTTTACAAGCACTACTCACAGTGATCAATGCTGATGGGGCAAGCACAAAAACTGGCAGGCTCGCCCTGCCTCTTAAACATGACAAAAATATGACCTGTGTTACCCATGGGCACCCTGGTGGACACTCCTGGAGGCACTGTCAAAACATTACTTCAACAGGGGTTAACTGGATAGTCCCTACTAAACCTTCATATTATTGGCTGTGCCAGAATTCGGGTTTGATACCTTGCCTTTCTCTTGCAGTGTTGTGACAATCAGGGGGGACATATGCGCCTTGGTCTTCCTCTTCCCTTATGTCATTTATTTCACTGCTGAGGAAATGCAGGGCCGGGAGAGACATATACAAAAGAGAGAGTTGAGTTCCATGGTTGTGGTTTCCACACTTGTGGGCCTTGGAGCTGGGGGAATGGCCCTTGGAGCTATATCCTTAATTATGGCACAAAAAGGCCTCTAACAGATCAGGGAAGATATGGATGCTAGCCTAGATAAAGTTGAGACAGCCATCGGGTATCTCCAGGAGTCGCTTTCCTCTCTAGCCCAAGAAACTTTAGAAAATAGGACGGGGGTTCGATCTCCTGTTCCTCCAGCAAGGTGGTGTATGCAAAGCCCTCGGAGAAGAATGCTGTTTCTATGCTGATAATTCGGGAGTGGTTATGGATAATCTTGACAAATTAAGAGAAGACTTAAACAGGCATCAGCAAGAACAGGAGTCCTGGTACCAACAGTGGTTCACTGCCTCACCATGGCTCACTACCCTTATTTCTACTCTGGTGGGGCCTCTCATAATCCTTATACTTCTCTGCACTATAGGACCCTGTACAGTTAATAGGCTTATAAATTTCATAAAAAAAATAAAACAAATACAGTTAATGACGTTAAGAGTTCAATATGATCGCCTGCCCACTTCTCCCCTACAGACACCAGCCTAACCCAAGGCAGGACACCGACCTACCTAAATCAAGATCTGGCCAATTACTGGAGCTCTTCCACAGGCTGAGGTGATGTTACAAAATAAAAAAAATTAAATCTACTAACGGCCGAAAGGGGAGGCATCTGTTTATTTTTACAGGAAAAATGCTGCTTTTATGCCAATAGATCTGGGATCGTCCAGGATAAAATTTAAAAATTCCAAAAAAATCTAAAAAGAAGAGGTGAGAGTTTCAAGAAAACCCCCTCTGGAACGGCTTACGTGGTCTCTTGCCCTACCTCCTCCCACTACTTGGCCCCCTCCTCACACTTCT
>NW_008337146.1:301-435 GCF_000622305.1 Nannospalax galili | reverse complement strand
ATATACTGGGGCACAAAACAAATCTCAATAAATACAAAAAGACTGAAATAATTCCATGCATCCTATCAGACCACAATACAATAAAGCTTACAATCAACACTGGAAGAAGCCCTAATCACCACATGAACACATGG
>NW_008337146.1:0-153 GCF_000622305.1 Nannospalax galili | reverse complement strand
AGGAAGTTTATAGCTCTAAGTGGCTACATCAAAAAATCGGAAAGAACACAAATAAATGATTTAACATTGCAAATCAACACACTTGAAAAGCAACAGCAAACAAAACACAAATCCAGCAGACAAGAAGAAATAACAAAAATCAGGGCAGAAATT
>NW_008337145.1:0-591 GCF_000622305.1 Nannospalax galili | reverse complement strand
TCTATCCTCATGATGTGGACACTGGCCCATTTCTTCTCTTGGCACCCTGGATGCCAACCCTGAATATTATATTCAGAAAAACTATCAAGGTCGAAGGGGAACAGAAAATTTTCCATGGCACAAAAAGTCCACGGACTTTGTCCTCTGGACTGCCCTTTTGGCCTAGACTCCCCACTGCTTCCTGATGCTTTGCACCCAGACCAACTCAATACCTTGAGAGACCTTAAAGACCAAGCTCGGAACCATCAAAGTCTGTTCCCTTCCCCACCTCGCCTTTGCAAACCTGAGACTGGATCCTCCTTCCCTGTTTGCCTTTGCAAACCCATCCTCCTTCCCTGTTTGCTCTGAATTTGTGAGACCAGCCTCCTTCCCTGACTGCCTGAGAGTCCTGAATCCTACCTCTACCTAGCAATCCTCTCAAATTGAACTGTGCCTGCTGACTAGAGGGATCCAGACCTTAGGAGAAAGCCTGAGAGCATCTGATCCTCATCCCACTTGGGCCTCTGAGGAAACTCCTGAGCAGCAGGATGAAAGCCATCTGTGCCAACCCCCACCAATATAAAATCAAAAGAGAAAACCTGAAGCCTAGAC
>NW_008337144.1:0-258 GCF_000622305.1 Nannospalax galili | reverse complement strand
GGTGTCCGGTTTAGAAAGTCCTTTCCTACACCTGTATCTTGTAGGTTTTTCACAAAGTTTTCTTCTAAGAGTTTCAGACTTTCAGGCTTTACATTGAGGTCTTTGAGCCATTTGGAATTGACATTTGTGCAGGGTGAAAGATAGGGGTTTAGTTTCATTCTTCTACAGGTGGAGATCCAGTTTTGCCAGCACCATTTTCTGAACAGTCTGTTTTTCCTCCAGTTAATGTTCTTGGCCCCTCTGTCAAATATCAGGTGG
>NW_008337143.1:0-253 GCF_000622305.1 Nannospalax galili | reverse complement strand
ATGTAGACCAGGCTGACCTTGAACTCATAGAGATCCGCCTGCCTCTGCCTCTCGAGTGCTGGGATTGAAGGAAGAAGCATTTCATTACAGCTTTAACATACTCAGTAACAGTTTCCAGAGCAAAAGTACATCTCTTTCAAAAGTGGCTATAAAATTTTTAGGTTCACTGTTGAATTAATACAGTTGTACAATATTGAACTAGGTATAAAGACATAAAATTGAATGAGTTTTTAACCTTTAAAAAAGATCTCCA
>NW_008337142.1:2004972-2031575 GCF_000622305.1 Nannospalax galili | reverse complement strand
TAACTACACATCTGATAAATATTCTAAGGCCCTTTACTGTAACCCATAAAGCTATTCACTTTTTAATTATGTTTTCTTTATTCTTGAGAATTTCATATATGTGTACTACAGAACATAATCATATTCACCCTCCCCATTTCCCTCTTCCAACTTCTGCTGTATCCTCTAACATACTTGATTTCCTGTCAACTTCCTCTTTTTTTCCTTTCTTTTATTCTCTCTCCTTCCTTCCTTTCTCCTCCCTCCCTCCCTCCTTCCTTCTTCCTCCCTCCCTCCTTCCTTCTTCCTCCCTCCCTCCCTCCCTCCTTCTTTCCCTCCTTCCTTCCTTCCTTCCTTCCTTCCTTCCTTCCTTCCTTCCTCTTTCCTTTTGTGACAAGGTTACGTTGCAGCCCTAACGGGTCTGGAACTCATATATAGCAAAAGATGGCCTCTGTTTTCTCCTCTGGCATGTTGGGATTAAAGGTATATGCCATCACCCCCAGCCCTGTTTTCATTTTTTGTTAAACCAATAAGCACAATTATGAATATCTATATGTACACTTGTTAATATGTTAATATTTTTTTATATACAATATAACCAATAGTATGTTATGAAATCTATGAGAAACAGAAAAATGGAAGCAAAGTAAAACTTAAATCATATGTAAAAGAAGTTTTAATTATATGAAGAAATTTGAATTCACTCAGAGGGAACAAAAAATGACAGAGCCATTTCCATAAATAGCATTGGCGTTTAAGTTTATTAGGGTATTTAACATACCACCATACAGTACAATTCCTAGGTATTTAACCAAATTAAATCAAAACCTTTGTTTACACGAAGATGCTGGCCAATAATTACACTTGATTCAGTGATAACCATTAAACACTGGAATCAGCAAACATGGCCCTGATCCAGGAAGTGGAAAACATAATTAACAGTAACACTGAAGAACGGAACTCCATAATAAAAGGAAAGTTTCACTGCAATAAAAATTAGAAAATGGGAGGACCTAGCTAATTTATGCAAAAGAAAACATGACATAACTGAAGCCTGTGTCTCCTAGAATTCTAGTGACAGACATGGATGCAAAAATGAATAATGTGGAAAAATTTTTAATGGTTGCCAGCTGGCAGAATGGGAGAAAAAGTTGACTACAAAGAAGCTGAGGAAAGAAGTTATGATAATTTAGAGAACTGTACATAGATTCATCTATTAGTAACTTACAAAACACATGCACATACTCAAAACACCCTACTTGGTCCCCATAGCAATTTATTTCTTCCCCAGGAGGAAAAGAAGAGGAGCTGTGGGTGATCTTATAGGACAGCATCCCCTGAGGGCCCCATTTTTCATAATATTGTCCTGGCTCCTGCGCAGTAACGCATGAAACTCAACATGACTCTAGGTGAATTCTTATTACAAGAACCAGGCTTCAACCTTAGTCTTTTGGCCATTCTCTATTTGGAATAGTGAGGATTTCCTGCAAGCCTGCAACTTAAAACTTCATTAGATATTTGGTTAATTTTCGAAGAAATGGCTACTGAATATTTATTCACTGAAGAGGTGAACGTCTTACGTTTATTTCATGGTTAATAGGCACTAAGTAACTCTTCCAAGGAACTTCCTTTGGACTATGAAATCTTGGAACCATTGATCACTTCAACAGATGGAGAGGCCCTTCTAAGACCTAACTGATGCCTAATACATGGCTGAAATGCTGACTCCGAGTTCACTTCTCAGTACTACTGCATATTTTCAAGGAACAAGGTAAGTTTCTATATTCAGTATGTAGATTTACTGAAAATTCCAATTCATGCAAAAGCACTGGGCAGCTATACTTACTATGATGTATGAAGCACAAAATCTGAATATTTAGAAAACTTTCTTTTTTTATTTATTTCTTTTAATTATATGTGTATGACTGTTTTGCCTGCGTGCATGTAAAATGCTCATGTAGGCCAGAAGAGGGCCTTGGATCCCCTGGAACTGTAGTTATGGAAGGTGGTTAGCTACCATGGATATGGGTACTTAGAACCTAACCCAGGTCCTCTGCAAGAGCAGTCAATAATCTTAAGTGCTGAGGCAGCTCTCCAGACATGAAAACTTTTCTTAAAGACTGATATGAGGGACTGAAGAGATGGTTCAGGTAAGAAAATTTGTTGTTCTTAAAATGACCCATTTCCAGTATGTTGGGCAGCTCACAAACTCCAAGTACAGGAGAGCTGATACCCTTTTCTGGCCTTCACAGGCACTTGCACAGAAGCAGCACAAACATATGCACACACACGCTTAAACCAAAAATTAAAAATGACTGAGGGGAAATATGGGTATCAATGTCAAAATTTCCCTCAGTATGGAGCTGCATATTTCTTAGGAAGTAGCATTTTGATAAAAAAAAAAGTTTGTCAAAAATCAAAGTATATATAGCAATCTGGCTGATTAAGCAGGAGCTTCATCTTGTTACTTTATCATTGGATCATTGGAGGTAAATTTAAAAACAAAAGAGTGTAATGAACTCTGAGTTACAGAATTAGGCTTTCCCAATACCTTTATCCTTATCAGGTTAGCACATCTACACATTCTGACAGTGCTGTAGCTAAAAGCACAGACTTCAGTTTAGATGCAACCTGAATTCAAAACTTGACTCTTCTTCATTTTGAATATGGAATTGTGGAGCATTGTAAGGCTTCCAAAGTCCTCATTTGCCTTAATGACAAAATAAAAATAGTATCTACATGATATGTCACATACACACAAATATGCGCACAAACTTATGTATAGATCCCTTATCATTGGTACTGCAAAGTACCAAGTATAAGCTGAGTACTTATGTGTATCACCTTGGCAAACACAATGCCTTCAGAGAGTTGGTTCGTAATTTTAGTGAGTTAGATGGTAGGGAGTGTTTCATATTGCACAGTCATCATCCAAAGAATTCTTATTCAAACAAAAATTATTAAAAGACTGTTCATAATTAATAATAGATTGAAATGAGTTTTTCATTTATAAAATTCATTTTGACAAATAATTGTATGTACTTGGTTCAATGTGATATATATATATATATATAATGTATGTATATTTGTGTGTGTGTGTTTGTTGGTTGGTATTTTTGAGACAAGACGTGGTCTTCCTGTAGCCCCAACTGGAAAAGAACTCACTATGTAGACCAGGCTGGTCTCAAACTCACAGAGATCCACCTGCCCCTGCTTCCCAAGTGCTGGGATAAAGGCATATGCCACCATGCCCGGCTGGTTCAGTATGATATTTCATATATGTTTACTATATTCTGTGGAGTGTGCCACAGAAATAATCTATAGATTAATGCTAATTCCTAAGCTATGGACTTTCCATAAATTCAGTGTTTGACAATGGAGGGTTACTATTGAGAAAAATGAATTCATTAGAGTAGTGGAGACTCTTTCTATGTAAGTTACATATATGAATTTCAAGAACCCATTTATCCTTAAACTCCATTAGACTTCTCACAATTACTCCATTCTGAAACCCAAACCTGAGTTTAGACCAATCAACACAAAGAGTAATTAAGCTGAGCTAAAACAATGTAATTCATATATGATCATGAGCATTTTATTTGGTAACCAGTCTGCGTGGACCTCAAGATTGGTTTGGTATTAATATTTCTATACACTGTATAAGTTACTTATAATAATAAAGTTAGGACTCACAACTTAAGTGAAATAAAACATCAATCAAATTCATACCATAACAACATATTAGATAATATTAGATAATAACAACATATTAGAAAAACAACAGAAGAATTGGATGATAATTTTATATACTTATATGCAATTATATATAACTGTCTACATGTTATCTTGGATAACTCATAAACTTTACAAAACAGTACATAATATTACACAAAATTTGAGAACTGGGGAGATAATCTTTGAATGTATTTCCAATTCAACAGACATTAACTGTCATTTAAAATAAAAAAATTAACTAAACTTTGTAGTTAAGTTATACATGAGGAACATGAAGTATGTATTGTTGCTCTGATAAAAATCATGCACATGATATATAAGCATTTCAGTTTTAGGACAAAGTCTGTTCTGAAACATTTATTAGCATTATTTCATTCATGACAGGGCATCTCCTGATTCCCAAATAACACTGATGGAAAATAGGACAGAGGTGACAGAGTTAATCTTCCTAGGACTAACAAATGTTTCAGAACTGCAGATCTCTCTCTTTATCTTAATCACTCTCATCTACTTCATCAATGTGGTTGGAAACCTGGGGATGATTGTGCTGAATCTCTGGGACTCTCGGCTCCACACTCCCATGTACTTTTTTCCTCAGTAACCTGTCTCTTTTGGACCTTGGCTGCTCCACAGCTGTCACTCCTACAGTTATGGCTGGACTAGTTATATGAGAAATGGTTATTTCCTACAATGCCTGTGCTACTCAGATGTTCTTTTTTGCAACCTTTGCCACAATGGAAAATTTCTTTTTGTCTACAATGGCCTATGATCGCTACATGGCAGTATGCAACCCTTGCATTATACCATCTCATGACTTCAACTGTGTGTGCATGTCTGGCCATGGGCTGTCATGTCTGTGGTTTCCTAAATGCTGCTATCCACATGGGTGAAACATTCAGTCTGTCTTTCTGCACATACAATGTGCTTCATCACTTTTTCTGCAATGTTCCTGCAGTCATGCCTCTCTCTTGCTCTGATAGACATGTTAATGAGCTGGTTCTATTTATGTAGCATCCTTCTTGTAACAATCTCATTGTCTACCTAATCATATTCATCAACATCTTAAAGATGAGCTCAGCTACAGGGTACCAGAAACCTTTGTCCACCCGTGCCTCTCACCTAACTGCAGTGTCTATTTTCTATGGGATGATCATCTTCATGTACCTACAGCCCAGCTCCAGTCACACAATGGACACTGACAAAATTGCATCCGTAGTCTATGGTCATCCCAATGCTGAATCTTCTGGTCTACAGCCTGAGGAACAAAGTGGTTAAAAGTGCATTCAAAAAGATTGTTTTGAGGGTGAAATTGTCTGTAAGGTTTTAATTTTAACATTGTGGCCTGAAAAACTTCCTAGTTTCAAGCCTTTCACTGCTTCACATTTGAATCCCGTATAAGCTCCTCCAAAAGTTAAGTTTCTAAAGTGATACATTAACTTCTTCACAAGTTTTATTAAATGTCTCCAGAAACATAACATATGACTGAGAACAAATAATCGTCTTGGTTCTTACAGGTCAGAACCTCATTAAGGATATTTGACTATTTTCATAATGCTACATGTATTTCTTATACTCCACCAAACATACATTCAAAAATGCACTCAAGACAAAGGCATTGTTGAATTCATTAACATATTCTTTTTAAAGTATTTTTATGGAGCTTTTGTGAATTTCACATAATAGATCTTAGTCAAACTGAGACTCCTTCCTCTGTCTGTGCTCCCCCAGACCCCTCCACTGCATTTCCTGCATTCTGTTATATATGTTAAGTCCTATCCAGTCAGACATTTGTACCTAGATGTCCCTTGGTGCAAGTTCATTAGCCTACTGTAGTCTACTCAGCTTATCTAGAGTCACACCTTTAAAGAAGACCAACTGTCCCTCACCCAGCAGTGATCAGTTTCTACATATATTTGCTCAAAGGAGCATATGTAGATAAGTGTGAGAAATTTTCTAGACATATATTGAATGTAGCTATTCATTGATAAAAAGCTGTTTAGTAATTAAATGAGGTACTTAAAAATTAGCACGTGTATAATAGTGTTTGATCACTTGCTTCCATGTATATATTTAGAGCTCTAGTATGAAAATGAAAGAGATCTGCCTTCAAATGAAATTAGCACATTGAGCTTCAGAAATATTGCATCATAAATATATTAGTGTGTCTTCTTTACTGTTTCATTTTATATAAACTGCATGTTTATGTTGGAAATTTCAAATAATGAAATAGCAAGAGTATCAAGAAAAAATTTTAAAAACTTTGAGTATATATATATATATATGTGTGTGTGTGTGTATGTATATGTATATATATGTATCACATTTTCGTTATCCATTTGTAACTTGATGGATACCTAAGTTGATTCCATTTCTAACTATTATGAACAAAGCAGTAATGAACATGGATGTACAAGTGTCTCTGTAGGAGGATATGTAGTCCTTTGGGTATATACCCAAGAGTGGTACATCTGGACCATATGGTAGTTCTATTTTTCACTTTTAGAGGAAAGCTTCAGGCTAGTTTCCATAGTGGCCACTTCAATTTTTTCTACTTACAACTGTGGATAAATGTTGTAAGCATTACCCTTTTCTACATACTCAGCAACATTTCTTGTTTACTTTTTATCTTTTTTCTTGGCTTTATTGGTCCTTTTGAGACAGGGTCTCCCTGTAGCACCAGCTGACTTAGAACTCACTATCTGGACCATACTGGTCTTCATCTCACAGAGATCTGCCTGCTTCTGCCTCCAAAATGATGGGATTAAAGGTATGTGCCACCATGCCTGGCTTGCTGTTTGTTTTCTTGATGATCATTGTTCTAACTGGGAGAAAACAGAATAATCAAGTAGATTTAATTTCCACTTCTTTAATGGCAATTATGTTGAACAGTTCAAAAATGTATTTAGCTATTTCTATTTCTTGTTTTGAGAACTATCTTGTTGGATCCATATCCCATCTTTTGTTTGTGTTGTTGTTCATTTCCTTGATGTGCAGGTTTGAGTTATAGTAAATTCTAGAAATTAATCCTTTGTCATATATATAGCTAGAAAAGATTTTTCTTCCATGTTGTATATGGCCTCTTCACTCAACTTAAGATATCCCTTGTTGTACAGTACCATTTTTAACCTCAGGAAGTCTTATTAATAAATTTTGCCTCATTTACTAAGGGATCAGATTCCTATTTAGAAGAAATTTTATTTATGTTTTTGTGTTATATTGTTCTCTCTACGTAAAAGTTTCATAGCTTCTGTTTAATGTTGAAGTGTTTTTTTAATAGACCAATTTGAAGTTGATTTTTTCTGCAGGGTGAGAATAAGAATGCAATTTCATTCTTCTACATGTGAACACCCAGTTTTCCCAGAGCCATCTGTTGAAGATGACTTTTATTCCTCCAATGTGTATGTTGGTTGACATTATCAAAAACAGGATTGTGGAAGCTACATATACTTGTATCAGTGTTGGAAATTCTATTCCATTCAATGTACATGCATATTTTGTACCAGGAAACTCTTATTTTTATTACTGTAGTTCCTGAGTATAACTTGAAACCAGTTGTAGGAATGAATCTAACACTATTTTTTTTGTTGAGTCTGCAGTTTGTTGATTCCTTTTATTTGAATTTCAAGTTTTTTTTCTATTTTTGCTATTTTGGGATTTTGGTTGGGAAGGCATTGAATCTCTAGGTTGTTTTTGTTAGGATGGGAATTCTCATGATATTAGTTTTTGTGATTCGTGAGTTCTACATTGAGAGCTACTGGAGAAACTTCAGGACATAGAGCTTAAAAGAATAATTATAGGCATGATCAAAGAATTAAAGGATTTTAAAGAACACATAAACAACTGAAAGAACTCAAAGAGGATAGGAATAAACTCCTGCCTGAAGCTCAAGGCAATACAAATTTATAACTAAATGAAAAGACAAAGACAATTCAGGATTTGAAAAGTGAATTCATGAAATGAAGGTGGAATTGGAAAATTTAATAAGAAAATTTGAAATGACAAGAAAGTGTCACCAACAAAATAATTCAAATGGGGAGCAGAATATCAAGACTTGAAGATAAAGTTGGAGAAATGGACTGCTTAAGTGAACGATATGAAAAATCTTTTAAAATGGAAAGGCATATACAGGAACGATGGTACACCATGAGAATACCAAATATACACATTATAAGCATTGAGGAAGGAGAAGCATCTCAGGTCAAAGGCATTGATCATGTGTTCAACAGGATTATACAGAAAAAATTCCCCAAATTAAGGAAAAACACACCCATATAGTTCCATAAGCACATAAAACACCAATAAGACTGAACCTGAACAAAAACTCCCCAGGGCATGTCATAGTAAAGACACAAAATGTGCAGAACAGAGAATATGAAAAGTTGCAAGAGAAAACCAGTTCCATATAAAGGAAAACCCATGAGAATTAGAGCTGACATTTCACCACAAATTATAAGGTCCAGAAGAGCCTAGAGCCATGTATTCCAAGTTATAAATAGCCATAGATGCCAACCCAGATTACTTTACCCAACAAAACTGTCTATCATAATTGAAGGAAAAAAGAAAAATTGGGGTACAAATAAGTTGAAAGAATTCATGTCAAACAAACCAGTCCTACAGAGAATACACAAAAGAACATGAAAAGACTGAAGAAAGGAAGGACAATAGCCAATAGTCTATAGAAAGAAAACAATGAGGGTATAATTATTAAAACAAAATAGTACTAAGAAAACAAATGGCATAAAATAACCATAACCAGTACATATCTTTCACTAATACCTTTAAATGTCAATGGCCTCAACTCCCTAGTCGAAAAACACAGGCTAGTTAAATGAGTTAAGAAACAAAATTAATCATTTTATTGTCTACAAGAAACTCAGCTTACCTTCAAGGATAGGCACCATCTTAACCTGAATGCATGCAAAGCTATTTGAAGCAAAAGTACTAAGAAACAAGGAGGCTTTGCAATTCTAATATCTGACACAACAGTCTAAAATTAACCAGAAGAGATAAAGAAGGTCACTGCAGTCACATCAAAGGAACAATTGACTATGAAGACATTACAATCTTGAGCATATATGCCCCCAAACCTGGTGTACTAAATTGCATGAAAACAGTACTATTGGACTTCAAGACACAGATAGATTCCAACTCAGTAATAATAGGTGAATTCAGTACTGCATTTTCCCCAATATGTAGAAAGAATAAAGACAAAGAATAAATAAACATGTAAATTAAATGATATCATAGAGCTAATGAACCTATAGAACATACAGAATATTCCACACAAACACTAAATATGATAAAAATTTATTGTATGAATTTGCAGAACTGCAATAAAAGATTTTATGTTTTGATTTTGATTATATATATTTATTGAATTTTGGTGCATTTCATACAATAAATCTTAATCATATTTAGACATCCTCTCTCATTTCTACCCCTATAGCCCTCCAGCACCAGATTTCAGGCAATCTGTCATATGTTGAGGCATATCGAGTCAAACTTTTGTGCATGTTCATCCACTGAACAGTCTATCTAGGGTTACTCAGTCTACCTAGGGTCATCCACTGAACAGTCTATCTAGGGTCACTCCCTTAAATAAGAAAATGTCTCCCTTATCCATCAGTAATCAGCTGCTATAATTTCCCCAGATAAGGTTGGGTCCTGAAGTCCTTTTCCTGAGTTCTATGCTGGGATTTTGTCTGAGTCTGCATAGGTCTTGTGAATGCTGTCACTATTGCTGCTAGTTCATATGAGAATGATCCTAGAGGTATAGACAATTCTATTTCCTTATGTGCATGTACCAACTGTGGATCTGACCGTTTTCCCACCCCTCTTCCACAATTGTCCCTAGGGTATGGGTAGATGAGTTTTAATATGGAAGTTCTATTCAGGTACACACACTATTCAGTCTTTTCTTCTCTACAACTTGGCTGGTTGTGACCTTCCATATGCATGGTACTCTGTTCTGTGAGAAGGCTTCATTGGTGACAGTATTCTTTCTACCCTCTATTCCACTATGTTCTATGAGACTTATGTGTAGAGATTCACTGTAGATGTGCCACTTAGGGCTCAGACACATATTCTCTGTGAGTAACCAGTTGTAGAACTCTGTAATAACAATTTATAGACAACTATCCCAGTCACCACCCATCAAAGAAACTTCCTTTTCAAGAGTAAAAGATAATTACAAATTTCTACAGCTGGCCACACATGGAGGTTGTCTGTTAATTGCTCAAGTCAAAGTGGCACATCTAGGATGCAATCTCTACACTTAAGGCTCACAGAACACAGAAGAAGGATGAAGAGAATACAAATGCATCTTTCACCTCTCATAAATGATGCTCCCTCATGAAACAGAGGGCCAGGAGTGCAAAGGTTATAAATGGCCCAAATACAGAGAATAAGTCTCTGCAGCATACATACAGGTCCTTGAACAGGACTCCTATATTAAAATCCACCCACACAGGCTTCAGGGACCATTTCAGAAGAGGGGGCAGAAAGAATGTAAGAGCTAGGGAGGAGGTACATGCTTATAAGGAAATAGTCTTACAGGTACCTGGGACCCTTCTCATACAACCCTAGAGCAATGGTGTCAGCATGCACAAGACCCATGCAAATTTAGGCAGACAAAAACCCAGCACAGAACTGTGGAAATGAACAGCAGGCCCCAATCTGAGTGGAATAATTATTGTCATCTGATTATTACTTGGTGAGGAACAGCTGATCTTAAAGGGAGGGACCCAAGATAGGCTGACTTGATCCCAGTGGATGAATTTGCACTGAGGGCATCTGGTGACACTAACTTTACGTGATAGGCCTTAATACAAATGACGGAATGTGTGATCTCCAGTTGGGGTGGGGTGGGGTTATGGTACAGAGCCAGAGGGGAAAAGGGTATAAATATGATCTTCTATGTGAAATACACAAAAATTCAATCTAAAAAATAATTTAGAAATTTCATTTTGCCAGCTCTCAGGAGGCAGAAGCAAGCAGATCTCTGTGAGTTTGAGGCCAGCGTGGTCTACATAGTGAGTTCCAGGTCAACTGGGGCTACAGGGAGACCCTGTCTCAAAAAGATAAAAAAATTCATCTTTCTAGAGATATGAAAACATAGGTGTCTCTCTAGGGTCTGTGAATTCTCCACCATGTGTGTTTGACTATATTTAGAGCATCACCCATCAGTTCCCTCCCACTAAAACAACTTTAAGTCCAATTAGATAGCTGTATATTATCCTTAACGCAAAAGTGACACTACTGTATCTCTATAGTTTGTTGTGCTGGTCATCGGTGTGGTTATTAGGCTTTGGAGCTGGGTTGGACCATAGATTGATCTTCTTAGCAGCTTTCATAGTATTCTCTAGAAATATGGGAGTTAGTCTTCAGTGAAGAGGCTTGCATATTAGTGTCAGCTCCATTTTTCAAGTCCTGTTTCTGAAGTATGTCCATCCTGTCTTCAGCAATAGAGTCTTAACTTCAAGTTCTGGGAGATATTCAAGGGCTGTGGCAATAGCCTGTGTTATTTTAGGAGTCTTTTTACTACCCTAACTGACAACTTGAAGTGAGTTTTCTCCTGCCTGGCATTGTGTTTCTCTTAAATAGATTTCAGGTATACACATGAGCTCATGTTAAGGCATTATATGTGTATTTTCAGTAGGTTTTTTAATACATTTCCTTCTGATTTTTCATACCACCTAAGCTTTATTATCTCTCTCCTCTCTGTCTAACCTCTCTTCTGCCTTCCCTGTTAAAGTACCCCCATTTTCCCCATTTTCCCTTTGCAAATACCTGTCTCTTATTACCCCCTGCTTAGGCTCTTTCTTCCCCTTTACCCCCATCATTCTTTGTATATGCTTCCTCTTCCCTGCCCTGTTGAATAGCCACATTTCCTCCATTTCCCCCTTAAGATCATCCATTTCCTACTATCCCCCTTTCTTGGGCTCTTTTTTTCCCTTTCATTTTCCCTTCCCCTTTGCCTTAATAATTCCTTTCCAGTTTCTTGGCTCTTGTGGTTACATCATGATCTATACTCACATATAAAGTTTGGTACTAAGATCCACAAATGGGAAAGAACATACGTCACTTGTTTCCCTGAGTCTGTGTTACTTCACTCAGTAAAACACCTGGAAATGGGGAAGGGAATCTGAATATCATCAAAATATGATGTTCTCAAAGAATCAATAAAAGTATTTTAAAAATTCACTCTCACTATTGATTCTGTATTTAACTTAAAGTAATAATAAACAGAATACATCTAGACCATTTTCACAGTATCAAAGTTTCTGTTCTAGAAATGATTTGAAACAACTTTTCTACTTTAAAGATTCACTAGTGTATTAATTAAACATTTAGATATTTATATAATAGGAAATATTTCTGTCTAACAGAGGAGTCATACACAGTAAAATGCTATCTAGAACTCTAGTTAGAAGAGATGTGTATGTATTTTTGAATGATTTCTTGTGTGAAATCTGTCACTGATCTCTGAAATCTGGGGTTTGAACACAGATATAATGTGTGTCTCTTTTGATTATTGACACTCACCATCTGAGCCCTTCTAACCTTAAGATTCAAGAGGTTTTATGTGATGGCTTTCATGTTTCAGGAAAATTATGTAAAATAAAGCTTTTTTGATGAGATTTTGCCATTCTGAATTCTCTCACGGTATCTAAAAATGTTCTTGACAACACTCTTAAGAAATATTACTTTGTATCATATATAAATATCAGTTGTTGTACCAGAGAGATGGCTCAGTGGGTAAAGATACCTGCCACTGGCCTGATGGCCTGACTTCCATCTGCAGATCCACAGGGTAGAAAGAAAATCATCTAAAAACTGACCATTGACCTCCACATCAGAACTTTGGCTTAGGTACAAACACTGACACACGAGAGAGAGAGAGAGAGAGAGAGAGAGAGAGAGAGAGAGAGAGAGAGAGAGAATTACTTGAAAGTTTAAAAGTGAATCAGCTATTTTAATGTCAAGAATTGAAAACGTAACTAATATATGTGAGGTCACCCTTAAGTTATTTCACACCAGCTGATTTGAGCACTGTGGGATATAGCATTATATCTTGATTTTACTATTGAATTGCATCTTCTTTATGCGAGACACCCAAAATCTACTCTAAGCTGGATATGCCCAAAGAAAAAGGACTAAAGTCTCGTATGTAAGGGACTATTCAAGAAATGTACAGGAAATAACTGTAAGTGAAATTATTGTTTGACAGTAGAAATCCAAAGGAAATTTCTGATGGCTTAAGAACACTTTACCATTCCTTGGCTAAGCACAATGATGACATTGCTTCTCTGGCAACCTTCTTGAATGCTTTTTTGACTTCTTTGTTCCTCAAGCTGTAGACCAAAGGGTTCAGCATGGGGATGACCATGGTGTAGAATACAGATGCGATTTTGTCAGAGTCCATGGAGTGACTTGAGCTGGGCTGTAGGTACATGAAGATGATTGTCCCAAAGAAGATGGATACAGTGGTGAGGTGGGACGCACAGGTAGAAAAGGCCTTCTTCCTTGCTTCAGCTGAACGCATCCTCAAGATAGCAATGAAAATAAGCAGGTAAGAGTTCAAGATGATGACCAGAGTGAAAAAGACATCAAATAGACCTAGTGTAAATACTAGGATCTCATTTATGTAAATATCAGAACAAGACAGAGCCAGCAGTGAGGGAATGTCACAGAAAAAGTGATTAACCAGATTGGAATGACAGAAGGAGACGTGGAAAGTCAAGGCAACATCAACTGAGGTTTCCAAAAGTCCACACATATAGGAACAGGTGACAATAAGGACACAAGTGGTACGTGTCATGGTGGTGGTGTAATGCAGGGGTTTACACACTGCTGCATGCCGGTCAAAGGCCATTGAGGCCAGAATGAAGCATTCAATAGTAACAAACGCAGAAAAGAAGAACATCTGGGCAGCACAGGCATTGTAGGATATGATCTTATCTCCTGTGAGAAACCCTTCCATTACCTTGGGAGTGACAGCTGAGGAGTAAGCACAGTCCACCAGAGAGAGATTACTGAGGAAAAAGTACATGGGTGTGTGGAGTTGTGAGTCCAGCAGAATCAACAAGATCATCCCAAGGTTCCCAACCACAGTGATCAAATAAACAAGAGTGAAGACTATGAATAAAGGAACTTGCAGCTCAATGGCATCTGTTATCCCCACAAGAACAAATTCAGTTGCTTCTGAAATATTCTCCATCAAAATCATTTGGAAATGATCATGACATATACCTAGGACAAGACGAGACATAGAACATTATACTCCCATGTAGTATGAAGTATGAATAAGTTCTTGTGCCCATGCTTCATCTTTCTGTCCTGTGTATAGGCTGTACTGAAGATGCTGTGCTAATTGTCAAGGTAGGCACAAGCAGTTTTGTTAATATGGAAGTGATAGAGATGGACCCTGGGAGCTCTTTGCTCAGAGTGGCTGCCATAGGTGGTTCACAGTATAGATGTGAGTTTCAAATCCATGTGCCTGGTATAAGGTAATTTATACCACACTAACCCACAATATTCATTCCACAATATTCATTATTACTATCAGCAGTATCTAGTAGTGTTCTCGTACAATGTGTGCACTGAATTCCTAATCATCGGAAAGCTCTCTGAGGATCATGGGATCACATTTTTATATTTTTCTGACAAACTGGCAATATATTTTCTATCTTTTGTATATCCCTACCACTTGGATGATATCCAAAGACCTGGGACTCTGCTCTAGGGATCCTGTCTATTTCTCTGGTTTATGAAAGCCCATAGTTAGATCCTTCCGTTTAACTATTGGCACCTACAGGAAACATTTTTGCCCCTCTGGGTGAAATTCATAGTGAAATCTTGATGCATTTCAGAATGTCATAAATGAAAAGGCAGTTTTTCAAAATGCAGAAGCAAAGCTATAGCGGCTTCCTCTTCATGTCACAATCGTCTTTGTCATATAGACTGACGTTTCCATTCTCACCCTCATAGTGTCTTCTCTTCATTTGTGTTTGTGGGGAGAAGGGAAGAGAAACAGACAAATTGCTCTCGTCCTTTCCTGTAGGCTTTCAGCTTTCCACCAAGCTGTATTTCAAAGCTCACCTGGTTGTACTCACCTCCACAGTGATGCAGGTGACAGACAACTCTGCTACTCTGGTTACAGTAGAGAGGATATTCCCACCCAACAGACCCTTCCTATTGAATGTCTGCTCATACTATTTTCTCTACACTAAACATCCTCCACGCTTAAGACATGATATGTGAGAGTCTATCCAATGTGAACACATTTTTCCTGTATCACAGGTCTTCCTATGGGTTTCCTTTGAGTAGAACTTTCACCCTGGTCATTTCTAAGACGTATTTCATCACCCTCAATGTGGAAATACAAGTGCTACAGAGAAGCATAGCAGAGTGGGAAGAGCAGAGAACCAAGAGGGAGGAGACAGCTGCATGCAGTGTCTGTGGTACAGATGCTCAACTTTTCTGGGTTAATAATCTAATGATATTTATTCTTTTATTTATAAAAATTTAAAGGGGGGGTTGGAAATTTTATCCATTCTTAGAATTGCAACTGGCTATGGCTGCATATTAAAAACCACTTACTATTGCCCTGGAAACATACCATGGGGGATGTAGTGCTACAGAAGATTGCATAATGAAAACCTTCATATCCAGAACGTGGGCTCCAAAGATTCTCCTTTCTCATCTCTGGAGCAGTGCTGTGGAAGAGGACCCAGGCTTGTGCTTTTGCCAATATCATCTCATAAATACAAGCCTTTTACAGGTCTCAGGGGAGCAACACATTCATGTGGATGTCTTTGGAGACTTGTGAACCCACATTGGCCCTTCAGCAAGTTCTTGATTCAACTTCACAGGAAAGTGTTTACATTTAGATGGAGAGTGCTTATGAGGGCACAGAGGAATAGAAGCTAGAAGCAAATTTTCCAATTATCACATCATCTAGGCCACAGCCTAGTTATGTGATTTTTTTTAATTCTACTAAAACATCTGTCTATACATCTTAGCTTTTTGATATACAGCTTTTTATCAATGGCCTGAGTATGGCCCTGGACAATTTTCATCTTTCATTTATTTCTTGTAAATAAAGTATCCATTTTCTTTTAACATTACAGATCCAGTCAAGGTTCATGTTCTTTTTGTTCTCATTTGTTGAAAAAAATATCCACATAGTGCTGCATATATATAAGGGGGGGCATAACATAATGGTTTAATTCATGCATACACTGTGCTATTTAGGGCAATTTGTATATCTCTCATATTAATCATTTCTCTTTTGGTGAGTTGTGGGAACCTTCACAATCCCATCCTTTAGTTATTTAAATGATAGGATGTATTATTTTAGTCATGGGTATTCTCCTACACAGTCACTGAGTCAGCTTTGAGTCTCTGATCTCAAAGCTGATGGTGGAACTATCTTTCCTCAATACTGTGAGATATATTTTTTGACCTATGTGGTCAAGTGACCCAATTTCATATGCTACTGTCACCTGCTGTGGTCTAACCTTCTTCAAGTTATTTATTTTTCCAAAATTCTGTATATCATATATAGGGGAATCATAAGGATGAAATGAGAAGACACATGAACAGAGCCAATTGGTTCATGTCAAGAAACCAACATGTTTAAATACTACTATTTTGTCATCCATGAAATTGAAATAGCACATGGTCAAAAACAGGATGTTCAAATATGACATTTACTTCCCTATTTCTGTAAAACATTGATATTAGCTAAAGTCTGATCAGTTTATACAAAATGGACTAGAGAAGAAACAGGGCTGTCATCTCTCGAGTGCACCTATACAGAGAGCAGGTGTGGCAGCATGTGTCTGTATTCCCAGCTTTGGGGCTGCATAGACATATGGATTCCTGGAGTTCACATGTCAGTCAGCCTAACAAATCAGTGAGTTCTAGGTTGAAATTGGGATCCTATCTCAAAAAATAACGTAGAGAAGAACTGAGGAAAGCACTCAATGACAAACTCTGGCCTCTACATGCACATGCACCCACACTTACAACCCCCACATGTGCAACCCACACACATTAGTACCACACACAGGATTTACTAAGGAACTATTGGTTATGAGTCTTACAAAGTCCTTATTTATTTCAGCTTCTAACATAATATTTCCATGATTATTTTCAACATACTTACTCTAAATGTGTGTTATAGTATAAATTATTTTCTTTTTGAATATAGTATTCATCTTCTCTTAACTCTGTGGGTCATTGAATTTCTTGACTTTTTTGTTGGTGTACATTGCTTTATCTTTATTGGATAAACCTCTGGAAATTTGTTTTTCAGTTTTAGTGGTCAAAATTTCCAATATTCATAGATACTGTATTGGTGACTTAGAATATTTCCAAAGATGTTTTTGTCCCAATATTTTGCAAAGTGAATGACTCAGTGTCATGGTTGTTAGCCATCATGTGGGTGCTGAGATTAGAACCCAGGTATTCCAAAAGAGCAGCCAGTGCTCTTACCCCTGAGCAGTCTCTCCAACCTAAACATTGCTTTATCTTTATTAAATAAACACTCTCTGACAATTTGTTTTTCAGTTTTAATGAGTAAAATTTCCAATATTCATAGATATTACATTGGTGAGTCAGAATCTTTCCAAAGATGTTTGTATTTGTCCAAGTGAATGACCATGTCTTTCCATTACTAAGGCATAAAGACTGGTTATGGAGACTAACCCAGGACTCAGAAATTTAATTTTGCCTTCATCGTGGACAGGAATCACATGAGCCAATACCTCGTTACCCCCGTAACATGTTTTCATTTTTGTTTTTATTTTTTGTTCTTTTTCCCTTTCCCTACATTGATGCTGCTTTCAGGGCTGAACAGTTCTGGAGTCCACAGAGCTCAGTGGATTCCAGGCTAACTCTCACCACTGTGCATCTCTAAACCAAGATACCTGTGAACCTGTTTCTGAGGACAGATCTGTGGTTTAAAAACAAATGATACATAATCTTTCTGTGATAAGAGCAGTGGAAGAGCTTTTCTGAGCACTCTGTGGCTGTAGTTGGTGCTGTTCATGAGCAAAGCACAGCAAGCTTCCTTTTTTACATCCTGGAAATTCCAAGCAGAGAAGATGAGGTGATTCTACAGCTCAGGTCTCATTATTAGACACGACTAAACTGTTTGCATTAATAAAGCCAGACACAGAAATGCCCCTACCCCCCAGGGAGGTGTCCTTAAGTAGACAGGCATTGGTTTGTCTATGTATCTATAAAGAAAAATTCAGTAATGTGAAGTAGAAAGCTTTGGCAGTCCTGGAGTAGGGGAAGGGCAAAGACAGGGAATGGGATAAATCTCCATTACTTTTACTAAAGGTAAAATAAATTTGTTTTACATTTATTTATTTACAATAGACCAAGCATTACACTAAATGCTTCAACTGTACAATCCTATTAATTGTCAAGTGAATTCTATCAAGTAGATACGTTTATTGTGAGTATTTTTCAGGGATTTTTGTGTCAGACAGTTAAAAGAGACTTCTGCATAGTAGAGAATTAATAATAATGATTTTGTTATGATTATAAGGTATATGTTGAATTTTTGATATATTTCTCTTTCTAGTGAGAAATTCTTTATTACTATCGGGTGGTAGTAATCTGATGTTTCAATGCCTGAGACCCCTGGTGTGTGGTCTCTGAGGAATAACATTTCCTTTTGTCAGTATGCAGCACTATTCCTGACCCACATTAGCCTCTTAGATGAATAATAGCGTGCATTCCCTCTAAATAGTTTCTTCACATCTGTTAATGGAAGATCAGGGATGGAGTACATTCTTCTACTATGTCTTTATCAGTAGAGATCCCCCTACAAGCATCAGGCATCTTGATATTTAGTCTCTTTGTTGACAATTAAATCTCATCATTTTTTGTTTCCTAAACTTTTTATTTTAAAGTATTTTATTTGGGCTGGAGAGATGGCTCAGCAGTTAAGAACACTGACTGTTCTTGCAGAAGACCCAGGCTTGCATCCCAGAACCCACATGGAAGCTAACAACTGTCTGTAACTCTAGTTCCAGAGGATCTGATCCATCTCGTCTGTCCTCCACAGGCATTGCATGACACAGGTGTACTTACCTACATCCAGGCATAAAAATATTTTATTTATTATTTTAATTTTATGTGTATGCGTGTATTGCCTGCATGTATATAAGTGCACCTGTGTTGTGCAATGCCCATGGAAGTCAGAAGCTGGTCTCAGTTCCCCTGGAAATGGAATTACAGATAGTTGTTCAAAGCCTGGTAGATTTTGGGAAATGAACATGGATCCTCTGGAAGAGCAGCCAGTACTCTTAATTAGTGAGCCATCTCTCCAGCCACTCCTAAAACTTATTTAGAAATATTTTATTTATTACTTTTAATTTATGTACATTAGTGTATTGCCTGCTTGTATGTAAGTGCACCTGTGCCATGCAATACCTGTGGAGATCAGAAGAAGACATTGAATCCCATAGACCTGGAGTCACCAATTGCTATTAGTCACCACGTGAGTGAAACCAAACCCGGAGCCTCTGCAAGAGCAGCCAGTGCCTTCTCCACTGAGCTATCTCTCCAGCCCCTATTTTCTAAAATTTTTAGAGTCCAGAAGACTTCAAGGTTTCAGGTGCAAAATATGTTCAGAGCTAATTTTAGTTAATCAAAACAAGTACAGAATTTATACTTCAGTGGTATAAAGGAAGACTGAATATTGTGGATAATCTCAGAGATGTCCCTTCTATGATTCCATTAGGGATCCAGTGTGATGCAAACGCACTCAAGCAACCTCAGCTGTGCTCTCACTCATCCATTTATTCACTCACTTGCATAAACATTCACTCACAAGTTTCTAGATAATTAACTTGTTAATTTAAATTTATTTCATAGAGTAAGAATTTAATAATTTCTATAAAAATTATGCCTGATAGATGATAAGAGTAGCAGATACCTTCCTGAAGAAAGTACAATTCCTAGCGGACACCAGCTCCAATCATACTTAATGTAAATCTTTCTTACTGTATTTTTGATTTCCCTTTTCAAACATTTTGAATGATCAGCAACATTGCTTTATCCCACTGGAGCCCCCTTAAAGAACATCCCAGTATTACTGTTCTTGGGTTCAATGTCCTGGTATAACTCAGAGCAGTACTTAGTAATGAAGAGGAGAAATTTTGATCACTTTCAAACTACTGTTGGTCCCAATTCTCATAATTAATCCAGATGTAAACTTTCCATTTTATACATTCAATAGCATTTTTTATTAAAAACCTTCAGAAGTACATTTGATTGGAAATATTTGTTATCTGTGGTTACACTGGTATCTAGAACTCCTGTAAGGGAAATGTGTGTATTAGTGAATGAGATTTTTGTTTACTTGTTGACTTAGTCTATCATTTCATAAATATTTTCTTTAAGAAAAATACTACTTAAATGTTCAGAGGATTCATGTGCTGTTAATGAGAATTATGTAAGTTATGAAGCTCACTAACTTATTCTTTTTCTCTTAAATTATTGTTTGTTGGCTGCAGTCTATTATTGATTTCTGGGGTTCGGTATTAAATGGATTTAAATAATATACTTTCCATGATTACTAAAATCTCAAGATTGAAGAAGGCATAAACAAATAATCATGCTATGTATTTCTGTTTCACAAAAAGAATACCACAGTGTTATTTTGGATGATAGCTTGAGGTTCTTCATTCTGACAACATCTGAAGATGATGATTCAGAGCATTCATGTCTGAGAACAATGGTTTTATGCAATGTACAAATATTATCGAGTTATTCTGAAATCTGCAGATGAAAATATAACAGTTTTCATTGAAGAATGAGGTTTATCTGCAAAACAATTTATATCAACTTTATGAAGCAATATTACATGTGAATATATCTAGCATTACAATATTGATTAAATATTGAATTGAAATTTATGGTAAAATATACCCCAATTCTACTATAAATTAGTTATGTTGCCAGTACATGTAGACTGAGGTCTCACATTAAAAGAACTGCCCAAGGAAATTAAACACAAGAAATAATTACAAGTAAACAATAATTAGAAGATGGAAGTCCAAGAAAAGTTTCACATGTTGAAAAAATACAATCATTTGCCTAAGAGCAGTGAAGACTTTGGTTTCCCAACAACCTTCTTAAATGCATTATTGACATCATTGTTTCACATGCTGTAGACCAGAGGGTTCACTGTGGAAAGGACCATGGTGTAGAACACAGATGTAATTTTGTCAGTGTTCTTGGAGTGACTGGTGCTGGCCTGTAGGCACATGAAGATGAATGAAGATAGAGATGGTAATGAGGTGGGATGTGCAGGTGGAGAAGACCTTGGTGTGTGCCTCAGCTGAATGCATCCTCAGGATAGCAATGAAAATAAGTAAGTAAGAATCTGAGGAGAAGCTGTTGGGCAGTACAGCAAAAGGAGTAGTTAATACAGGGATCCATTTGTCTCCCCACAGGGTGGGAGGGACACAGAAGCCTTGTCTAAAATATGACAGGTGGACACTGGACAAAAGGATTGGATGTCCTACCCACAGGACAAGCCCAAAGTTCTCAGAAGCCTTAAATAAAGTTGCAGAGCTCGAGAGACAGTGACTTCTCACAGTGTTAGAAAGGAGATCCATTGTCACTTTCCACAGCTCCAACATTTGTGGCAGAGTGCCATCTTGAGTGTGAATCTATCATTCAAGACCAAAACTACCCTGAGGGTCTAATGATAAAAACTGACAAGTCAGGAGGCTTGAAGTCAACTTGCCATAGCTCCAAAATAGGCAAGCAGTTCATCAACATGCAAAAAAGTTCAGGTAGTAGAAGGCTGAGCCTCAGAAGTGAATAGGGTGGTTTATACCCTCAGCACCTGTGGCTCAGAAAGGTGTCATTTTGAGAGGATTACTGTTTAACTTGATAGCTCCAAGTCTAATGTCAACAGGTGGATCAGTTTCCAGAATCGCATATCTGTTCTGAGCTCCACTGCTACTGGGACTGAGAATGGCAGCTTCTGTGGTGACCTTGACCACTCATTACTCCAGCAGGAGCTGCTGACTGCTGAATAAGTTTGGGAGTGCAGAGACTGATCTACCTATACATACCTCTGTGATGCATATGCTTCCCTTGCTCCTGGTGCAGGAGGCAGATATCTCCTAGTCAGGACATTAACCACCCCAGGGAATATGAATTGGAGAGTTCCCAAGAAAATGGGAGAGCCTTCCTGACCTGTGCACTAAATAATAAACATGGCCAGCAAAGCTCCTGTCATGCAAAGAAAGGAAGCTACCAAAGTGTGTACAGTCCTGTAATACATCGGGCATGACCATGCCAGCTGCAGTATTGGCTGAGAAGTGAACAGACAAGAGTGTGGAGTCCTAAGTGATACTCCCCAATTTCACCTCTCTGACTCCACTTTTGTAGGACAGGGAAGGAAGTTGCTCTAATACTTCATTTATTGTTGCTTATGTTTCTTCTTTTTTATTATTGCAACATTTTGAATATTTTTATATTATTTTAAATAATATTTTGTATTGTTATTTTATTCTTACAGTTATCTAATTTTTATAGATAGTTTCATTATTGAGCAATCAGATGTTTTCATCTTTTCCTTCTTTCTATACCCCTTCACAAAATTCCCTTTTTTCCTTTCTTTTTTTAAAATCCAGGTTCGTTTTTTCTTTCTAATCCTTGCACCTTTCCTCTATTTCAATTACTTACTATTCTTACACTACCCTAAATAAATTTTGATTTTGTAGCACATGCTGCAGTGTTTTTGACATTTTATATTCTATGACCATCGATGATACATTAATCGACCTTAGTTAAGTTTATGTGCATTTTGTGTATTTCTATTTCTTCATGTTTGTATTGTTGATGTTAAAGCAGGGTGTTTTCTCCCTTATAAATGGTATTGGGGATGATCTCACAAGAATACATTGCTCATTAGAATGATTTCCAAATAAAAGCAAAAGAGATATCCAAACCAATAGATGCACAAATCACAACACAGAAACATAGGAAAGATGCAAAAGCCAGGCAGTATGATACGTTTAAAAGATGAGAATTCCTCATTACTAAATCCAAAGTTTCTGAAGTAGTTGCAGTGTATGATGAAGAATTCATATATCTACTTCTAAAAATAATAAATGACCAAACACCAGGGCGTGGCCTCACACCAAGGAACATAGAATTGATAGACCTTTAAGAACTTTAAGAAACAAAAATTTATAAATAAATAAATAAATAAATAAGTAAGTAAATGAAAATGAAAAAAAAAACTTAAAAATAAATGAACAAATGACAAAGGAGGGAATGGAATTGAGCTTCTGGAAGAGGGGTAGGGAAAGAGTGGGAAGGGGCCTGAATATGACCAATATATAATATAAGAAGTGCTGATGGGGTTGGAGAGATGGCTCAGCAGTTAAGAGCACTGACTGCTCCTGTAGAGAACCCAGGTTCGATTCCCAGCACCCACATGGCGGCTATGAACCGTCCTTAACTCCAGATCCAGGGGAATCCCAAGCCCTCTTCTGACCTCCATGGCATTGCATGACATGGGTACACTCACATACATGCAGGCAACACACTCTTACACATAAAATAAAAATAATAAATAAAATATTAAAAAAGAAGTGCTGAATCAATACAAGTAAATTAATAAATAAACGAATAAATAAACTAAAAAACACACAAAAACCTAATCAATTATCTTGAAACAGATGAAAGAAGTAAAAATATCAATTCAGAATGTAGTTAAGAAACTTGTTAACAAAGAAAAGAAAACAACAACATGGGATTCAAAAATTCAGCAAGGAAATTGAAATCTAAAGAGATGTGGAAATAAAATATTAACCAAGTGTGTTAATTAATAAAAAGAAACAATGTAAATCAAAATGAATAACCTGTTTATACCATCAGAAAGATATCAAGATGGAAGAAGCATTGAGAAAATAGCACATTCAGCCATTAACAAAAAAGTAACAAACCTTGTAACAACATTCAAGAATGCTGAGATGATCAAGAAATGAAGCCTAATAGACCATGGGGTAGAAAGGGAGATGAAAACTAAAGGCATAGAAAATCTACTGAATGAAATTATATCATAAAATTTCCCAAATATATGCTCAGAAATGAACATTTCAAGCATGAGGCCTTTAGATCACCATTTAGACAGGGGCAGAGAAGGCCCTCATCTCAATGCATTATAATAAAAATGCTCAAACTATAAAACAGAAGCAATATAAAAGTTGTAAGAGAAAAACACCAACTTAATAAAGTGAAAACATTGGAATAGCATCAGAAGTCTCAACAGAAGCCCTATAAAACAGGAAAGCATAAAACAATATATTTCAAGCCCTGAAAGCAAGTGACTACCAACTGATATTACAAAATCCATCAAAGCTTTCCTTTTCAAATTGATTGAGAAATGATACCTTAAATTAATGCAAAGTAATTCATAACAACCAATCTATCCTTGCAGAAGTCTTAAAAGAGTCCCACAGAGGAAAGTCTCAATCATGAGTGCACAGGAAAGAACATTTCTTGAGAGAAGAATAATTAGATAAAGAGAAACTAGAAGAAATATTGTATGCTTAACTCAGTGAACCAGCAAACCCTTGATATAAAGAGGTGACACTGAAAAGAATAAATGGTTAAAACAAGCAGCACTGCTGTTAGAATCAGTCATCCCATCAATAATAAACCTAAATTTAAATGGTCTTAATTCTCCAACTAAAGAAGTATACTAGATAATCAGATTTTTATAAGAACCTGCATGTTGTCTCCAAGAAACTAATCTTTATGGCAAAGACAGACTGAGAGTTGAAATTTGGAAGTCAGTATGTCAAGTGTACTGGTTGTTTTCTTTCAACCCAACAAAGTAGAGACACCCTGGGAAAAGAGAACTTCAACTGAGAAATTACCTCCACAGGACTGACCTGTATACATGCCTGAGAGGCATTTTCTTAATTTTAACTGATGTGCATGGGTTTAGTTCACTGTGGGTGATTCCATCCCTAGGCATGTGAGCAGGGCTGTATAAGAAAGGCAACTGAGCAAACCAATAAGAGGCATTCCTCTGTAATTCTTCTTCGGTTCCTGCCTCCAAGTTCCTGCACTGAATTCCTACCCTGACTTCCCTCATTGATCAACTGTAAGCACTAAGCTGAACAAGCATTTTCATCCCCAAGTATTTTTTTGTCAGTGATGTATCATATCAACAGAAACCAAACCAGTACACCAAGTAAATGAAAACCCCAAACAAGGATAAATAACTGTGCTTTTGTTCTAAGCCGAATGTAGTCAGATGAGACTAGGAATTCATGGATTCTAAAGAGAAGAATTCAAGCAGATGGTGTAAGAAATATATCATACAAACATACATACATGCATGCATACATATGTACATCACAAAATTTTACAAAACAGACACTACAGAACACAAAGGAATCAATAGGTTTATATGCCGTATTAATAGGTGACCTCAGTACATCATTATCTTCAATAAATATATCATCCAGACCCCCAAAAAATACCTTTATCAAACAAACTTCAGAGGAAACTTCACCCTAAATTAAATACATTTAACAAATACCTACAGACATTCCATCTAGAAGTTCTATAATACACATTCTTTACAGAATTCCAAAAATGTTCTTTAATATGGATTACAGTATTGGGCACAAACAAGTATGTGGCAAGATGTATCAGGGTATAAGGGTATTTTCCACCAACCTGAAGTCCTTTTGAAAAGGCATCCTAGTTCATAAATGGAAGACTTAATATTAGCAAACTGTGCATATCATGCAATTGATACAGATACTAAAGGCAACTCCTCTCAAAATTACAGAAGAACAACTTGAAAAGGATGAATAAGAGACTGAAGAGTTATTGGCCCTTAATGGGTCACCTAATCACACTATCCCTTCCCAAAGCATAGGGATTATTGCAGTAGAGGGAACAGAAAGTCTTTAAGAGCCAGAGGTGTTGGATGGATACATAAGAACACCATGTTTTCTGGACAAAAGAGGGGAGTTTCACATATGAACCCACAGTGTTGGTGACAGCATGCACAAGACCTAAAGAAGCCCAAGCCAGACAAAAACTCAGCATGGAGTGGGGAGGTGATCAAGAAGCTACAGCCCTAGCTGAAGAGCTACTGGTAGTTGATAGTTACCAGGAGAGGGAGAGTCAGTTTTCTTTAAGGGTGTGACTCACAGTAAGTTGACCAGGTTCCAAAGGATGGACCCACACCCAAGTGCATGTGGGGAATACAAATTGGCCTTAAAAGTCTTGAAAAATTGAAGAAGACAGGAAGGCAGGTGTATCTCAGAGAAGATGGTTGAGGGGTTCCGAATATGATCAAAATACAATTCCCAAAGAATCAATAAATATGTTATTTTAAACAATAAACTATTTTGGGAATGGCAGCAAGTACAAAGAAGTTCCCATGTGCTCTGGAATATATAAAAATAGATTCTCGTGCAGTTTAATCACTTCTTCATGAATTAAGTGAGATGAAGTCAAGAGATTGCTCTCAAAGGAATCTTTTCCCTTGAGAGCTCCAAGTCCGTAATTTTTCTCCAGATTCCTATATAGTAAGGTCCATAATCCTATTTTAACTCCATATGACATTATTTCAAATGGACCAGAGACTTAGTGGAGCCTCTTTGCTCACCTTTTTATAAATGGATGATAATAATTCATACAACAACCTCCTTCCAAACTCCAGCAAGCCTTCAATCATGACCAGAGGAAACTCATAAGGTAATAATCATGCTGACTCATGTTGATAAGATAAGCATTTACTAAAGTTTTAAAATACGTTAATCTCTTAGCTACTGGTCACAGAAACCATTTCATGAAATATGTGGGAAAATAAT
>NW_008337142.1:1993994-2004927 GCF_000622305.1 Nannospalax galili | reverse complement strand
ATGGTGGATGGAAGACTCAGTGCCAGGAATCCTGGGTCCTTGTTACTGATCTCTTCCAATTGTTTTGTACGTCAGGAAACTTGGGAAATTTTGACCAGTACCTGAGAAACAATTTGCCTAAAATTATTTGTAAGCTGTCATGGTGGCAGCTTTAACCCCTGCACTTAGGAGTCAGAGACAGAGGCAAATCTCTGTGAGATCAAGGACAGCCTGGTCTACATAGAAAGTTCCAGGCCAGGTGGGGCAACAGTAGACCCTGTCTCAGAAAAACACAATGAAAAAAATAAAAACGAAACAAAAACTGTTTGTACATTAATGTAAAAATTAATTTGTGTTACCTTTCATTTCGACAGCTGAGATTCTATATTCGGTTAAAAATTAGTAAAAGTTTAATTGACACAGAAATAATGGGTCAGCTACATCGTCTATGAAGTCTGAGCTCAGGTCTGCTTTTTGAACTATTTTTTTCCAAGAAAATTTAAATTGTTACAGAATTCAAATTTGAAAATCATGACATTGCAAGAGTGCACAGAGATATTTATGAAATGGCATGCTGAACTTCTTTAAAGAATGGGACAGAACCTAGGGTAAATAGTACTGTGGTGAATTGGTGGTAAATGCATGTGCTGTTTCCATAGGACAGTTTATTACTGAAGGATGGTCTTGCTCAAGCAGTTCGAATGGCATTTCCTCAGATTACAGAGGGTCATCATGAGATCACCGTGGTCCTTACTCTGTTTCCTTCTCATTCTGCACCATCTCATCCTTTCATTACTTTTCCATTTAGAAAGTGTTTTTTAAAACTTTTTATTATTTTTTGTGATTTTTCATCCAATATAATTTAATGGCATTTAGAACCCCATACTTATCTGCACCCCCCCTTACTGCTCCTGCCAAATGTAATGAACTCTATAGATTGTTTATAGTGTTAGCTATAGAGTCTGATTTGTGTCTCCCAATGTCCTTCAGCATGGGTTGATCCACTGGAACCTGATTAATGTATTGTGTCCCATCCTGTACAATACTGTCACCTTCCAGCAGCTATCAAACTAACACTTAGAAATACTGATAGTGCAATGAGGTTTTAAAAATTACATATATTGAGATCAGTTAGATATGGATTTGAATTTTGTATAAATGTCATAATAGATGCTGACTCTTAAGAGAGTGCAATATTTCGTTAATTCTCTGAATATAGGTACACATACACATATGTACATATATTCACATGCATTTATGTGTGTGTGTTTTAGCACATTTTATTCCCCTTTTCTCTCTTTTTTTCTGAGAAACACTAGCAAGTAAACAGTGAGTGTTTTCTAACCGAGGAACATTTGATTTTAGTGACAAACTGATTCCAGATATCTAATCTTGAAAAAATAATACCTTGTTATGCACCACAATTTCTTTATAACAGAATTGAAATGATCTGTAATTTATCAGCTTCAGTTTAAACCTACACTTAATTGTCTTTACATCAATTTCATACTTCAACCACCTGAAAAATGGCTCTTCAGATGTTGACTTTCTAATCCCTGGTACTTATGACTTTGTTGTCCTGATTTCAGTTTATTGACGAGAGCATTCTTGTTTATCTAGACAGGCCCAATGAGAACATCATTCATTATGGAACACAGCAAATGTTGCTAAAAACCCCATCTGCAAACATTTATAACTTATGGTGTTATGCATTGTGATGTGGTTAAATGTAAATAATTGAGGATTAGACATGTGAAATATAAATTAGCAGAGCCAGCAAGAACATGCTGAGAAGAGCAGTTGTTGGATGTCCTTTCAACATCTTCATACTCAATACAAATACAGAAAGAACCATGCTAGCAAATATTCACAACTGTAGGCTGGAGTCAGGCTCCCACATCATCAGTGATAATCCTTTAATATATGAGGCAGTGATTTCTGCTGACAACCACCAATCATTTCATTCAACAAAGAATGAAATGATGATGGAAGGGGTTCCTTAAACACAAGATAAAATGTGGCATAAAGGAAGAAATTAACTGAAGAGGATTTGGTTCCTCATTTCTCATGAGAGTTGCTGACATGGCCACCCATCTGGGAGATGAAGGAAGGCTAGATGCAAGCCAGAAGAAAGATCTGATAAGATATAGTATGTAGGTAGAAAAAAACCAGAAAACCTGTTTTTAAAATTTATCCATACCTTGAAGCCTTCTCTGCTGTGTCTGAGTGCTCTTAAACCAAGAGATAGTCCAAGGTATACTCATAACATTATTACTATCACTTCTCAGGCTATTGGTTAACACCACATCCTGCTGTTTATCCATGTGTTCATTACCTCATATAATGGCACAATAATTTCTTAGTTAAGCCCACTACAATCTATGTATTACTGATAAATAGGGGAGAGATTAAGGAAAGTATGCTAGAGAGAATAATGTTGCAAATAGTAAGTGGTAGGGATGGCGCTGAACATTGCCACACCTTCCCAGAACACACATTTTATATCTGACACTGTATCATCTCTTTGGAATAGTCTTTATTGGATAGACCTACCTACAATGGTGCATTTATCATATTGCATTTAATTTTCAGATATTTTCAATTTTCTCTACTGTTCAGTTTCAAGAATTATGAATGTATACACTTGATACCATGCTTACATATAAGCTGAATGAACTTAATGATCAATTGAAATTCATGAATATAATAGCCAAGAAACTATAACTTATCTAAAAGTTTATGATCTCTGTAAATGCCTGCATTATCTTGAATAAATTTCTTAATCTTTAGCTGTTACTTCATATAGGGAAATAATAACTGGTCAAATTCATGGGGTTTAACAGAAGACTAAATGTGTCTCTCCATGTAATGTGCCAGGCTTATGAGTGGTATAGTAGGGGAGTCTCTTATTAGAGGCAAAGACCTTATTTCAGAGATGAATTTGTTTTAGGCATGTGACCATACACAGCTCAGTATTACTTCTTTCAATTCAGCTTACTCATGCAGAATTGAGATGTGGGTAAGGTGATCCATGAATACCTTCTTTATATTATAGTGCATGGGTAAAGTTGTATGCTAATTTGTTAAACTGTTTGTGTTAAATCTGGAGAATAGTACAGAATAAAAATTGCTGTGAAAAAAATGCTTTTACATTGTAATTTCTGTGAAGCTCTGTTCCTTTTACCACTCATCTCTTTGATTCATTATTTTTGCCTATTTCAATGTGTATCTTGTGATTCCAGAACCACTGCTATGAAGAACAGCACAGGGGTGAGTGAATTCATTCTCTTGGGAATAACCAATGCCCCAGACCTTCAGGTTCTTCTTTTTATGATGTTTACACTCATCTATGTCTTCACTTTGATTGGGAACCTGGGGATGATCTTACTGATTTTGCTAGACTCTCGTCTCCATACCCCCATGTACTTCTTCCTCAGTAACCTTTCCTTGGTGGACTTTGGTTCTTCCTCAGCAATCACACCCAAGGTCATGACTGGACTCCTTACAGGAGACAATTTAATTTCCTACACTGCCTGTGCTGCTCAGATGTTCTTCTTTGCATTTTGTGCCACTGTAGACAGTTACCTCTTGGCTTCCATGGCTTATGATCGCTATGCAGCAGTGTGTAAACCTTTACATTACACCACCATCATGACAAGAAGTGTTTGTGCTTGTCTTGCTGTAGGCTCTTATGCCTTTGGGGTTCTGAATGCTTCATTACAAACAGGAGGCACATTCTTCCTTTCTTTTTGTGTGTACAATGTGGTCCATCACTTCTTCTGTGACATCCCTGCAGTGAGGATTCTGGCTTGCTCTCATAAACAAATGAATGAGATGATTCTTATTCTTATGGCAAGCTTTCACATTATGTTTGCTGTTCTTGTCATCTTGATTTCCTACCTGCTCATATTTATGAGCATTTTGAAGATGCATTCGAGAGAAGGATACCAGAAAGCCTTATCCACCTGTGCTTCTCACCTCACTGCGGTTTTCACATTTTATGGGACTGTCACCATAATGTACTTAAAGCCCAGTTCCAGTCACTCCATGGACACAGACAAATTCATATCGGTGTTTTATACTATGATCATCCCCATGCTGAATCCTATTGTCTACAGCCTGAGGAACAAAGAAGTTAAGACTGCATTGATGAAAGTTGTTCAAAGGGTGAAACTGTGTGTATTTTTAGATACTTAATGATATCAATCCACAAAACATTTTGTTTCTTATAAATCTCTTTCCACTACTGAAATGTTAATGACTGTGTGTTGCATTTATAATGTAAAAGTATATCTAATATAATAACTTGTGAATGAAGTATATTTGATGATATGCCTGCTTATTTTGTGTATTTATAGATAAAAATTATAATAGCTAAAGAAATATTTAACCTGTTGCATAGGTGGTAACAAAAATATGTAACTGTGACAACTTTCAAAATAAATATCTTTATTTCGAAGAAAAGGAAAATTAATTGTGACCCCTAACATCAGAAAACATCAGTCCTGGCTTCTGTGTACCCAGACAAACCACCATGACAGTGCTGGAGGAAACATGACATGAGATACATGAAGAAAAGGTTTGCATGACTGAGACTGACATGCTGCCCAAATATTTGTTATTTCATCATTTATATACAATGTTCAAGAGTTTTTACATATTTGTAGTGTATAGTGTGATATTTCTGTAAATGTTCATAATTCACAGTGAAAAAAATCCCTCTCCGCATTTCCTTAGCTCTCTGGCCTCAAGCTTCTCCTCTAGTTCTTCATGTGACAGATAATGGGTTGCTATGAACTGTGGTCACCTCACTGCACTACAGAACTTTAGAATTATCCCTCCTCCTGACTCTGTGCTTTGGTGCTCAACATCTAACTTCCTTGTACCCCACCCCTGCACTATCTTTCCCCACCTCTAAAATTTACTATTTTACTTTCAAGTAAACTGGGTTAGTTTATTGTAGCATATGACCGGAATCACCTTATTTTTTTCTGATCTGACTTTTTTCACTTAGCATAATGCCCTCAGATTTCCCGCATTTGGCTGCAAGTATATGAATTTAATTTTGTTATGGCTATAAAATATTCTAATATCTTAATATATGTATAATTAGATTTATCCATCCACTTACAGACACTTAGACTTATTTCATATTTGGGGTATTCCAAATGCTATGAATTCATGAGTGAATGAAGATATTTTTGATATTCTGATTTCATTACCTTAGTGTATATTCCCCAAGTGGGATGGGTTGATCATATGGTAGGCTTATTTTTAGTTTTCTGAGTAGTCTCCATACTGTTCTTTATAACTTGTTAGTGGACATTCCCTACAAAAGCATGTAAGAACTCTCTTTTCTCCATGGCTTTGTAGGATTTGCTATTTTTGAGTATTGCTGCTAGCTATCTTGATGGGGTAAAATGACCTCTCATTTTGGTATTCATTTACATTTCTTAAAAATATGTTAAAAATATTTTTTTACTTTAACTGTGTATGTGTGTATCTTCATGTGAGTATAAGTGCCCATGGTAGCCAGAGGTGTCTGGTATCCTTGGAACTGGACTTAAAGGCAGTTGTGAGCTATCAGTGTGGATGCTGATAACCAGATTTATATATTTATGTTCTCCCCAAGAGCAGTATGAACTCTTAATTGAGCCATGTCCATAGTCCCAAAATATTTAAAATAAAATCACTTTATTTGAATTAACTCACAAATAAAATTATCACATAGCTAGACTAAGGAAGCTACTCAATGACTTGCCCAGTCACAAATGCTATAAATTTCTTTGATAATTAACATCTTTGAAAAACATTTCATAGACATTTGGTCATCGTCATTATTCTTTGGAGGAACATCTATTCAGATCATCTGACCATTTATTGGCATGTATATACATCTGTAGTAAAGGTATGAAGGCATGCATAGGAATGTCTAAATTTAGTATTTCAAAATAGTTACTAAAATATTTTTATTGATTTGAGAATTTCAAAGAATTTATTTTGATCATATTTAGACCCTTCCCCTCTTTACTCCCAGCTTCCTACTGGTTCCCTGATTTCATGCTCTCTATTTTTATTTGTCTTTTTAATTTATGTTTCCCAAGTGCTCTGGTGTGTGTCTATCTCCTAGAGCCTGGTCAACTGACCCAGTGACACACCAGAAGGGAAAACTGACACTTTTCCCTGTATCTATCAATTGCCAAAATATTCTATGCTTGGGCTGGGGTTTTCTGACCACCTCCTTTATCCATGTTGGTACACTGGGTAGCTCAGGTTTGCACAGTTTTTGTGCATGCTGTCACAGGGCTGTCGGTTCATATGTTCAACTACACATGGTTTCCAGACAACATACTTTCCTAGCATTCATCTACCATCTCTGGTGCTTACAGTATTTCCACCCTGTTCTGAATTAAGAACTAAAGCATGAGGGGTGGGGTGGAGAGTGCAGTATAGCTGTCCCAGTTAGGGCTGAGTACTCTGAAGTTTCTTATTCCATTTTTAAAAATGTGTTTAATAACCATGTAATTAGTAGAAGCATTTCATTACAACAGCATTGACAGGGTCAAAAACAGTTTCCAGAGCAAACATGCACCTCTTTCAAAACTGGCTGTAAATTTTTAGGTTCACAGTATTGAATTAATACAGTTATACATTATTGTACTCAGTATGAACCCTATAAGACATAAAATTGAATGAGGTTTTAATTTTTTAAAAAATCTCCATGTCATTTAAAAATATACTGTTTCATACAGAAAGACTCTTTTTTAATGCAACTAACACTTAGATGTTTGCACATGCATCTCTAATCTCTGTGTATATGATTATTACTAGTCACAGTAGGTTAGTTTTTGAGATCCTTGGCACTGGAGCATATATATAAAGTCATCAGTTAGATTTCAATGGTAATGTTTTTTATATCTACTATAACATGAGGCAGATTTTTATGCTTCTTCCTCAAATATAACTCATTTTTTAAATTGATATGTGTGTGTGTGTGTGTATTTCATACCAAACACCCCACCAGTTGTAGATCTCTGTTAATTTCATGTATTATCAGAAAAATCTTCTCTGGTGAGAGTTGAGAGATGCACTAATCTATGGCTATAACAATAAATCATTATGATTCAATTTAATACTATATCTATTTAGCAAAAAGATAATGTTGACCCACATGGCCTGTGACAAGTTCTCAGCCCTGGTAACCATGTCAGGTACAAACTTCCTGTTGTGAGGACCTTAAATTTAATTTGAGCATGGTTGGTTACTCCCATATTTGTGACATTATTGCATGGATAGAGCTGGAAGCATCCTAAGTGAGGTAACACATGTCCAGAAAGAGAAACATTGTGTGTTCTCACTCATAAGTGGATGCTAGATTTCAGTCTTTAGAGATCAGGAAATTGATAAGGAGCCATGGGGGATGGTTCATGGGAGGGGAGACAGAATGCTGTGATGTACATGGGAAAGGAGAATAATGCATAGGGTGGGTTTAGTGGGGTGGAGATGGAAGGTTAGGGCAGAAGAGAGTAAGAGGAGGGATAACTAACACTCAAGGCACTTGAGAGTCAGATGGAAACCACTACAGAAGCTTCCTTCAATATATTCACATAAAACATAAAAAGCGTTTAAATGTAGCTACCCTATAAGAGAGGTTCAATGGCCCTACTAGACACCAGGCTGGGAGATGAAAGGCCCAATGTCAGGAATGGATTCCCTCCTTTTACTTCATCTATCTCACTGGTTGTTATAGGTCTGTTTAAGAGCTCCCATAGACTGTCATGCAATAGTGGCTATTACTATGGCACTTGGTTTCCCAACTGAACTGCACAGTAAGACCCTATTGCTGAAGACACAATATACCCAGCGACAGATGAAAAAAAGGAGACGTCAAGCTGGTACTGATCTTGAAGCTACCTCTCTCCTGACTAGTTTTCACAGTACCAGAAGGTGCTATGCATATTGCTGACAGAGAAAAGTAACTGTAAGCTTTATTCAGCTGTGAGACAAGTTACAATAACAAGCGTCTTGGAAAATCAGAAAAAATTAAGTATTTTTTAAGTTAGCTTAAAAACAAAGGGATTCATAATGACATTTCACACATCTGTCTTATTATACTTTATTCTAATTTATCCACTTGTCCTACTGCTCTCTCTCATGCTCCCTCTTCCCCTCATCATGGTTCCCCTTCTCTCTCCTAATAGCTTCCACTTTTCCTTTCAAATCATATGTATTCCACTACCTTCTCTTTTTCCCATCTCTTTTTCACAAGATTTGTTTTTCCTTTCCCACGGTCCTCTTTTTAATTTCATGGATATGCACACACACACACACACACACACACACACACACATATATATATATGATTTATGATATATGGACATAGACAATTCTCCAGAAAGTATGACTCAGAAAGAACAGCACTGCAAGGAGAAGGCAAACAAACAGGTCAGCTATTCATGCAGTTAAAATTCAGGGAAAAGTCTCTCTTTCCAGGGTGTTTCCTACTATGGCTTTACCAGTCACTCTGTGATCCAGGGAGGCCTGTAAGAGAGAGAACAGATGGGAAGTCAGCTCCAATTAATGAGAAAAAGCAGATTCAGTCATCAGTTGGCCCTTAACTTAGTTTGTACAAAACCATAGGTTTAGATGAAACATTTTTTTAAATGGTTCTCCTTAAGACAGTAGGGGAAAATATTGAAAGGAATAATTTTATACATTTCAAGTATAAAAATCAGTGTTTGTGCAAGATCATAATAAAACAGAGTCTTCTAGGCTCCCGGGACTTTACTCCTATGAACTTATAGCAATGATGACGGCATGCACAAGACCTATGCAAACTCAATCAGACAAAAACCCAGCACAGAACTGAGGAAATGGGTAACAGGCTCCAACTTTAGTTGAAGAACTATTGACAGCTGATTACTGCTGGGTGAGGAAAAGTTGATCTTTCTTAAGAGAGAGACTCTGGATAGGCTGACTAGACTCCAGTTAATGAACTTGCACTGCGGGACATCTGGGTACACTAACTTGACTTAATAGGCCTTAATATATATGACAGAATGCATGAAATCCTGTGTGGGATATGTAGGTTACAAATGAGTGTCCAAATATTATTAAGATGGGCTGGAGAGATAACTCAGCAGCTAAGAACACTGGCTATCCTTGCAGAAGACCTGGGTTTGAATCCCAGTACCCACATTGCAGCTAACAACTGTCCATAACTCCAGCTCCAGGGGCTCCGACGCCCTCTTCTGTCCTCAGTGAGCATTGCATGACTTGGGTGCACTTACATACATGCAAGCAATACATGCACACATATAAAATAAAAATAATAAATAAAATATTAAAAAATAAATATGATTAAGATGTATGGAGTACACAAAAAAACCAATTAAAAATGTACATTGAAACAATGAAAATAAAAAAGTTGTTTTTAAAGATTTTAAGTACAATTTGTTCCTGAGGCATTAGTACTTAATTCCCCCTTTTTGTTTATGTGTGGGTATATATATATATATATATATATATATATATATGTAATAAATGAGTTAGCATATGTGTACCTTGTACTTTTTGTTAAAACAAAAGTCAGGAGAGACATAAAATTCCCAAAACTGGCAAAAAGAAATAGAAGATTAGATACATAAAGAGGGCAACTGTGTGGTTTGACTTGTAACAAGTGCCTTAAATGGTTTGAACAAATTTTTCTGTTTGAGCAGTGGCAAAACCAAAGTCTAAGAGGCATTAATATGTGTATTAGCCAATTTTAAATAACCAAAGGAGTTAGTATAAGTTACTTTGATTTGCCAAAGGTAATTAGGATGAATGCCTGGGGTCTGACTTCTCTTCAACATGATGGAGCCCAGTAACTGGAATTGTTGAGCTTATACATGTGGCAATACATGTCAACAGTTAGTATGATGATTTTCTTCTGTGGACTTCAGGTAATACTGTATGAGAATATATGTTTTGAAATAAAAACGGTGATTTCATTGCTGAAGGAGGCTTTAAGTAAAGTAAATATGGGTATTAAAAATGAATGAGAAATAAACCAATGTGGCTTCAAACAATAGCGGGTAGGCTTGAGCCAAGAGCATGTGTAGGTTAGTAAATTGAAAAGTTAGAGAATTATTTGAGAGCAGAAATGGCAGCTAAAAGTTGTGTCTTTTGGGTGGTGCTTGATCCTGGGGTTGCAAGAGAGTGATACATCCCAGAACTACATAATTGTTCCTTCACCTTATTGTGTCCATGTGAAAGAAAAATGTTAGTATATTAGAAATGGGATGTGGAAGAAAATATTTGTAATGTCTGCAGTCGACAAAAAAGAAAGTTGAAATTATTTAGGGATAATGAACAATAAATAATATCAAGGTCTTGCTCAGCAACCTGCATGGATTTGAATCATCCCTGTTGAATAAGAGTAATTCATTCCTTGTTGACTTGGGGTGAAAATATTTTTCATTTGCATGTATTGGGCAGGAAGAGTCATTCTAAAGTTCTTTAAAGGGAGCTAATAGTCCAGTCATTTCTACAAGGTAAAAAGGCGTTTTCAAAACAAATATTTAAATCTAATTGTATATGAGAAAGATGTTTTTGTTTTAAATTTAGCTCTAACTTTAATTGTTATAATAGGGAAAATGGTAAATATTTTTAAAGGCCATTTAATTTTGACTAAATATTATACAGTTCTCAAAAATAAGACAGTGAAAACTGACTTTTTGAAAAGGTGTTTAATGACCATACCTGGAGTTCACTCTCCATCCATAGTCCCTCAAAACTGCCATATTTTTGCTATGGATTTAAAAGATGGCCTTTTTAAAGATTTGTCATTTCTGTCCCTGCTTTCAGTAACTATAGGTATTCATGTCTAATTTAACATGCAAAATTTTCATAAGTCATGATCAATAGCTATGCTTTCTGCCATTATTGGGTAAATGATTCAATCCACCTTATT
>NW_008337142.1:1957572-1993890 GCF_000622305.1 Nannospalax galili | reverse complement strand
ATTTCATAATCTTTTTTATTACAACTTTTTCCAAAGGCTTTTAGTGTTAGTTATCATCATGTATTGGCACTTTTTTGTTATTCAGTATTTTATTAATACATCTCTGGTTGAAAACAGCAACTGTGCCCAGAGTTCACTATCTACAGTGAATTTACACTTGAATTATCTGTTGTGAGACAACATAGGTAGACATAGGTAGACAAGCAGACAGGAGGTTTGAACACAACTATTTTTGTGACCTATGCTATTCATGTCACACCATAGTTTATAAAATTAAATATTACACTAAATATTATGGAATACCTGATATCTACTAAAAATTGTTCTTTGGATTATATGTAGGTAAGTGATGTTCTTGATCATCTAATAAGGATGAGAAAATAATATGCTTTTCATTTGAGCTATGATTTGATTATGTTAGTTAATGTCAGACAGGGCCTCTTTAGCTTACAAAGCAAACCTGTAGCCACTCTGCATGCCTGGGATGTAAAAGGTGTGATACATCAGCTGGGCTTACAGGTCCAAAGTAGATTATGAATGAAAGAACAGGAAAATTTCTTTTCTGTAAAAAAATTTCAGGACTTAAACATGTTGTTAATTTATGGCAGTGTTTAGTTTTATTTTTTGAAAGATTTGAGAAAAAACATCTTGATTTTGTAAATCAGGAAGTTTCTATTATACAAAGGACAATTGTGTTTATATTATATTATATAATTTAGATTAGTAGGTCATAAGATTCAGAGCATTTTTCTTTATAAGGAGGGATAAATATCTGAGATTATAATTAATTTGTTATAAATAAATTAATCATTATTTAATTAATGATTGTTTAACAATAATTACTAATTATTTAATTTGAGTCCATAAACTATACAACGTATAAATGTTCAAAGGCATTTCACTATAACTCATAAAGGTATTTACAATTTAGTTGTATTTTTCTTAATTCTTGAGAATTTCATACATGTGTACTGTGAAAAAATCATACTCACCCTCCCCATTTCCCTCCTCTAACTCCTGCCTTATCCCCTAACATACATGGTCTCTTCTCAACTTCATCTGTCTTTTTTCTTCTTTCTTTTTTTCTTTTCTCTTTTTTCTTTTTTCTTTCTTTCTTTCTTTCTTTCTTTCTTTCTTTCTTTCTTTCTTTCTTTCTTTCTTTTCTCTCTCTCTCTCTCTCTCTCTCTCTCTCTCTCTTTCTCTCTCTCTCTGGGACAAAGTCACTTTGTAGCCCTGGCTGGGCTAGAACTCATTATGTAGAAAAGAATGGCCTAGATGTCACAGAGATCCACCCTCCTTTGCCTCTGGAGTGTTGAGTGCCACCAAACCCAGCCCTTTTTTCTGTTTTTGATAGCCCACTAAGTCCAATTATGGCTGCTCATATGTGCACTTTTTAGTCTATAAATAAAAATGAAACTAATGAATAAATGAAAATAACATACCATATAAATATATAATTTAATAAAATCGATGAGAAACAGAAACTGGAAGCAAAATAAAACAAATTATATGCAAAAAGAGTCAATTAACTGAAGAAATTTGAATTCATTTGGAGGCAATAGAAATGATACTACTACTTCCATATATAGTTTGGGAGTTTCTGTTCAATGAAACACACTTACCATATGAACAAACAACACAATTCCTAGGTATTTAGTCAAATGAAATTAAAACCTTGCCTTACACAAAAATATTAGCCACTAACTAGAGTTGATTCATTCATGACCAGTAAACACTGGAATCTGCAAATTCGGCTGATCAAGGTAATGGCAAAATCATAAGGAGAGTTGATACTGAAGAATCCAAGCCCACAATAGAAGGAGAGCATCACTGCAGTGCTCACAGCAAGGTGGGTGGACCTAGATCACTTATGCTAAGGACATATGATATTAACCTAAGAGCACATGTTCTAGAATGGTAGCGAAAGGCATTTCTGCAAAGGTGAATGATGTGGAAATGTTGTTTACTGGTTGTCAGTTGACAGTGTGGGAGCAAAATTTTACAACAAAAAAGCTGAGGAAAGAAGTTATAATTTAGAAAACTGTGTATAGATTCATCTATTAGTAATTTACAATACATGTTCACATACTCAAAACACACTACTTGGTCTCCAAAGGCAATTTATTTCTTCCCTAGTAGGAAAAGAAGAAGAGGAGCTGTGAGTGATTATATGGGATGGCTTCCCCTAGGGCCCCAATTCTTCATAACGTTCTACTGGCTCCTGCACAGTAACTAATGAACCTCAATATGATTCTAGGTGAGTCCTCATTTCAGGAAGAGGTTTCAATCCTAGTCTCTTGTCCATCCTCTATTCTTCTAAATAGTGAGGATTTCCTATGAGTTTGCAACTTTAAAATTCATAATAATTTATACAATTGCTTAGCTTTCAAAGGAACGGCTACTGAATATTTATTCACTTTATTCTGTGAATCATGTGGAAGAGGTAAACTTCTTATATTTATTTCATAGTTGAAGAGAATATAACTACCTCTTCCAAGGACCATCCTTATGGACTATGAAATTTTGGAACTATTGATCAGTACAACAGATGGAGAACCCCTTCTAAGACCTGAGTGATGCCTAATCTATGGCTTAGTTTCTGACTTCGAGCTCACTTCTCAGTACTACTGCATATTTTCAAGAAACAAAGTAAGTTTCTATTTTCAATATGTAGTTTTACTGAAAGTTGTAATCCATGCAACAGGGGTAGCTATATTTACTATGATTTATGAAGCACAGAAAATGGACATTTTGAAAACTTTCCTTTTTGATTTATTTATTTTAATTTTATCTGCATGAATGTAAGTGTACCTGTGCTGTGGAATGCGCACGTAGATCAGAAGAGGATCTTCGCTCTTTTGGATCTGTAGTTGCAGGATGGTTATTAGACAGCATGTGAGTGCTGAGAACTGAACTGAGGTCCTCTGCAAGAACAGCCAGTGTCCTTAACTGCTGAGCCAGCTCTCAAGCACCTGAAAACTTTTCTTAAAGACTGAAGAGAGAATCTGAAGAAATGGTTCAGTTAAGAGCATTTTCTGTTCTTTCAACGACCCATTTCACAGTACATTGGGCAACTCACAACCTCCTGGGACTCCAAGCACAGGGGACCTGACACCATTTTCTGGGCTTCCTGGACACACACACACACACACACACACAAAAAAAAAAAAAAAAAAAGAAAATCAAAAATTAAAAATGATTGAGGGGAAACATGGATGTAAATGTTAAATTTCCATCAGTATGGCGGTACACATTTCTTAGGAATTAGCATTTTGATAACGTTTGTAAGAAACCAAAGTATATGTAGCAGTCTGGCTTATTAGGTGGGGGCTTCATCTTGTTAGTTTATCATTGGAGATCAATGTAAAAATCATACAGTAGAATGAACTCCATTTGAGCTACAGAAGAAGCAAAAGAAAACTTGAAAATTCCAAATTTTCTTTTACTGCTTTCCCAATTCCTTTATCTTGTTAGCACATCTGTACATTCTGACAGTGCTGTAGCTAAAAGCTCAGGCTGCAGATTAGATGCAACCTGAATTCAAACTAGGCTCTTCCTCACTTTGGATATGTAACTGTGGAACATTGGAAAAGCTCCAAAGTCCTCATTTGCCTTAATGCTAAAGTAAAAATAATATCTACACGTATATCACACATAGACACACACACATGTACACACATACACACACACAGAGAAAGAGAGAGAGAGAGGAATGCAGACACACGTATGTATAGATCCATTTTTATTGGTAATGCAAAGTACCAAGTACAAGCTGAGTGCTTATGTGTATCCGCTTGGCAAACATAATGCCTTCAGAGCATTGGTTTGTAAATTCTAATTAGTTAGATAGTAGAGCATGTTTCATATTGGACAGTCGCCATCCAAAGACTTGTTATTTAAAAAAATTGATTAAAATACTATTCTTACTTAAGAATAGATTCAAATCAGTTTTTAATTTTTAAAATTTCATTTTGTGACAAATAACAATTGTGTATACTTGGTTCAATGTGATATTTAATATTTGTTAACAATATAGAGTTGGTAACAGAAACAATCTGTGTATTGGAGTCAAGTCATAAGCTATGGACTTTCCAAAAATTCAATGCTTTGAACATGGAGAGTTACTATTGAGAAAAATGAATTTATATGAGAAGTGGAGACATGTTCAATCTAAGAATGCAGGCTAAAATATGAATTTCAAGAACCCATTTATCCTTAAACTCCACTAGACTTCTTACAGTTATTTCACTTTAAAACCCATACTTGAAGTTAGAGCAATCCACACAAAGAATAACTATGTTGAACTGAAGCAATGTAATTCATATTTGATCATGAGCTCTTTATTTGGTAACCAATCTGCTTGGATCTGAAGATTGGTTTCCTATTAACATTTCTATGCACATGAGTAAATTACTTATAATAATAAATTACGTTATGGCTCACAATTTAAAGGAAAGCAAACACCATTCAAAATTCATACTATAACATATTAGAACAGCAAAAGAATTGGATGATAATCACATATATACAATTATGTATAATTGCTTACATGTTATTTTGAATAACTCATAAAATTTACAAAATTGTACTTAATAGTGCACAAAATTTGAAAAGTGGAGAGACAATCTGTGAGGATATTTCTAATTCAACAATACTGTTATTTAAACTAAAAAAAAATCAGTGACCTAAACTTTGTAGTTAAGTTGAATATGAAGAGGAACATGAAACAGATATTATTACTTTAATGAAAATCATGTACATTATATATAAGTATTTCAATTTAAGGACAGAATGTGTCCTGCAACATTTATTAGCATTATTATTTTGTAACATTTATTGCCATTATTATATAAGAATTTCAACATTTATTAACATTACTAACATTCATTAACACTATTTCTTTAATTATAGCCCATATCCTGAATCCCACATAACACTGATGGAAAATAGGACAGAGGTGACAGAGTTCATCCTCCTAGGATTAACCAGTGTCCCAGAACTGCAGGTCCCTCTCTTTATCTCAATCACTCTCATCTACTCCATGACTGTGGTTGGAAACCTGGGGATGACTGTGCTTATTCTCTGGGACTCTCGGCTCCACACTCCCATGTACTTTTTCCTCAGTAACCTGTCTCTTGTGGACTTTGCCTACTCCTCAGTTGTCAGTTCCACAGTCATGGCTGGACTCCTTATAGGAGAAATGCTTATCTCCTACAATGCATGTGCAACTCAAATGTTCTTTTTTGCAATCTTTGCCACAGTGGAAAATTACCTCTTGGCTACAATGGCCTATGATCGCTATGCAGCAGTGTGTAAACCCTTACATTATGCCAACACCATGACTCCAACTGTGTGTGCATGTCTGGTCTTGAGCTGTCATGTGAATGGTTTCCTGAATGCTGCCATCTTCACTGGTCAAACATTCAGTCTCTCTTTCTGTGCCTCCAATGTGTTCATCACTTTTTCTGTGATATTCTAGTAGTCATGGCTCTGTCTTGTTCTGATAGACATGTTAATGAGCTGGTTCTTGTTTATGTATCCACTTTCAATGTCCTTATTGCCCTTGTAGTACTTTCAACTTCCTACCTATTTTTATTCCCATCCTAAACATGCACTCAGCTACAGGCTACCAGAAAGCTTTGTCCACCTCTGGGTCCCATCTCACTGCAGTCTCCATTTTCTATGGGACTGTTATGTTCATGTGCTTACAGCCCAGCTCCAGTCACTCCATGGACACAGAAAATTGCATCCGTAATCTACACCATGGTCATCCCCATGCTGAATCCTCTGATTTATAGCCTGAGGAACAAGGAGGTTAAAAGTGCATTCAAAAAGTTGTTTGGGGGGTGAAATCATCTTTAAGAACTTAAAGTTAACATTGGGAGGTGAAAACTATCCTAGCTTCAAGTCTTTTCTGCTTCATGCTCTGAATCTTATTTAAGATCCCCTAAGAGTTTCTAAAGCGTTAAATTTACTTCTTTACAAGTTTGCTTAATTGTCTCCAAAAACTAATACATGACCAAGAATTTTGAATCTTAAAGGTCAAAAACCTTATTAAGGGTGTTTGAATATTTTAATGATGCAAATACATTTCTTATACTCCACCAAACATACACTCAAAAAAGCGTGCTAAAATAGGACACTATTGAACTCAGTAGCAGAGAAATTTCTTGACATAAATTTAATTTGGCTAATCTTTGATAAAGTGTTTAGTAATTAAATGGGGTATTTAAGGATTAACATATGCCTAATATTGTTTGCTCAATTATTTCTGTATTTTCTCAGACCTAAATTAAGTGCAAGCCAAACAGTTTCGAATGAAATTAGTTGCTATCTAAATTGGCATTTTGTATCTAGTGATTCATAAATATTTCATCATAAATGACTTAGTATTTCTTTTTTAACTGGTTAATTTTATAAAAACCACATATTCATGTTGTAAATTTCAAAGAATGAAATAGCAAGAGTACCAGAAAAAAATCTTAAAACACGTTATTTAACGTATTTGTGCCAACTACCAACTTTCACACTATGTTGAACTCTCACTGATATACTGCTGTACATTTTGTTATGTAAACACATTTTTACTTTTCCTGATGCTCATCCACCTATTGAGTATGAATAATTTATAGAAAATACTGGGGTTCACCATGAACTTTTCATAGATGTGTACAATGCACTTTGTTCCCATTCACTGCTCTTCACAGTCTCTTCTCCCTGTACCTTCTCACTGCTGCCCTGTGCCCTCAAACGGTCTCAGTTTACTAGTCTTTCACTTTACTTGAGGTTTATTTCTTCCAGTCACTCACGTACTCTTTTTCCTTATATTTTTCTCTGAGTTTTGTTGTTATTTGTTTCATCACGACTCCAAGCAGGGCCTTTGCACTTGCTGTATGGTCTCTGTGGAGTGGACTGACTTATATTTAGGTCTTTGTTTAAGTGTCATCCTGTCATAAGGTCCTTCCTTCATCACCTTTATAAAGCAGTCATTTCCACTCACCAAATAAACTGTCTCTTCACCTTGCATTCATCTTCCTAATCCTGTCAATCCTCACCTATTGCATCTATTGGACTTTTTCATTTGTTCATGTAGTTTTCTTGACTAAAGTTAAAACCCACGACTCGAGTGGTTTTATCTCTTTGCATGATTTTCATTTCTATTCATTATTTTTTATATTTTTATTGATTTTTTGTGTATTTCACACAAAACAACTTTATCATTATTTATTAGTTTCACTTTATGTGTATGAACTACTGCTTCCATTTGTGTAAGTACACCCATGTCATGCACTGTCCTTAGAGGTCAGAAGAGGGTGTTATATTCATCTGGAACTGGAGTTACAGGTGGTTGTTAACTGCCATGTGAGTGCTAGGAATTAAACCCCGGTCCTCCATTTCTTTATCTCCTGATTTCAAATCCCAAATGGTATTCCAGAGTTGATTCTAATATTTGTTATATAAATGAATCAAATAATCAAATTTTAAGTTATTGTATCAATATGTTCAATATTTGAACAAATGATTATTACAATGCATTATCCATAATATAAACCATTTTAATCTACTTCTAGAGAACCTCAAAATTTATTTTTTCTCTTGAATGAAATATTTTATGTGTGTTTTTAACAAGCTCTGGCCTTGCTCCTTTGAACATTATAGTTTCATGGAAATCTCACCACCAAGTTGGTTCCTGGAACCCTCTTAAATTTCTATTTTGAAACAATGTCTCATTAATTGTCAAGTAATACATCAAGTAAATATCATTTAGTAACAACTAAAAACATTAAAAATTAAAGATTTCATATGGGATTACACTTAGAAAATTACTTTATACATGCTACATTATCAGTTGAAGAGATTATCAATCAATAAATTATGACAGTTTCTACATAACAATAGCATACACTCCACATGGTAGAAAGTGCACAATGTTAGTGCTTTTAATTGCCATCATCAGAGAACTCACTACAATACAAAACTTACCCTCATGAATGGCCAGTCATGGTTAACTTACACCCTCTGTACAAAAAAAGGCCTTCCATATACTGTGTTTAAAAGATTGTGCTTGATGATGCCAAGAAGTTAGTGCTGGTATTTATAAAAATACTTCTGTGTTTATGACAATTTGTCATCTGTTCAAATAATTGTTTTTAATTTTAGTTAATAATAATTTTATATACAGATTTATGAAGTATTCTAGTGGCTTCTAAAAGATACATATGTTGAATCACATGCTATCCTTTACCACAGATTCTTCCTAGTTATAGCTTTCTATATATAATTTCAACCACAATCTGTATACTTTTTATTATCCTGATTTGCTCAAGAACAGTGGTGGTATAAATATATTTTAGAGGTAGCACACTATTTGAAATAACAGCACAAAATAATAACCAATTTATTTGATTACTTTATGCAGATATTAGAGCAGAAATTAGAAATTACTGGAAAAATGTAAAAATCTGAATCAGGTCTGGAGTTAGTTATACACCAATGTTAGAATCATGGGTAAATGCATCATATTAACACAAAATGAGAACATTGTGCAAAGTATAAAACATTATCTTTCTTAAGACAGATAAGCAAACTTTCTTACAGTAGCTTTGCAAAATTTATGGAACTTAATCTTGTTTCAAAATGAGACAATTTAGTTAATTTGAAATATATAGTCCATTACAAAACACATCACTTTCACTATAAACTTTGGGCAGAAGGACATATTTCTACTAAACACCCAAATCCCCATTAATAGTAGCAGTAACACAAGCCACTTAAGATATTCAATCACAGTTTTATCAGTCCTGAATCCTGGGTGCCTTTAGCTGTGTAGAATTGAGTAATTCATGTGTCATGAAGGGAATATTTAAATCTCTCTAAGGAAGACAACTTATGGAGTACTAAGGTCAGAACAATAAACAAGCTGGATGGAACTTCATCTCCCAGGGAGCTTTTATTCAAGTTCTGGGAGATAGATGAACAAAGAATGCAAAGAATTGATTGTTGACAAGTAATACAAAGAGGATGAGCAGTAGGCAGATAAAAAACCCTTGTGTGGTGAGAATTTCATAAAATAGTTCAAGTATGCATCAAAGACCTGCTTCCTAAGAGGCATCATTTAATTAGCAAACTGAAGACAATGACAGAGTTGTTCTGGGCAGAGTCAATGGCAAAAAGTAAGTTTCTGGGGGCAGAGGCATGCTTAGAGTTGTTCATGAATAGAAAGGAAACAGTGGAGGGGCTGGATAGATGGCTCAGCAGTTAACAGCACTGGCTGCTTTTGCAAAGGACCTGGGTTCGGTGTCCAGTACCCACATGATGGCTAACAAGATTGTTAATGCCATTTCCCGGTGATCTGGTGCTCTCTTTTGATCTCCAAAGGCATTAAACACCATGGTTTTGCATATACATGTGGGAAAAACACTTATACACATAAAATAAAAAATTAAAAACTTGTATACATATTTTTAAAAAATAAGAAGGAGGCTAGTGTGAATGAAATGGTTGAATAGGTAGGAAAGCAATTAGACATTAAGTACTTAAGCTGAAACATCATTAAATGAATGGTATTAACCAGTAAAAACCATTTAATACAAAAAATTAACTCTTAACTTTTATTCTTTTTTGATGGGAAGAATCATGTCTGATTGACTATTATATCATTATTTCTCTGTCTGACAAGAAAAAGTGTTGGACTTGATCTTTATCTTGAACTATTACAATGTAATCCAGAGAAAGAAATGAAATGCCTTGAAAATTAGTGTGATTCTTTGGAGGATTTTAATATCTTCAACCTGGCACTGTCTTAACCATTTAATATTTAAATACTTATTTAAATATTGGAGTTCTTCAATTTACCCCATTTTTAGATTTTTATTCATTTTCCCTTTATTTTATCCTCTAAGCTGTTTGATTCTCTAAGCCATTTTAAATTTTTATTTATTATTTTTATTTTATGTATGTGAGTGTATAGCCTGCATGTATGTAAGTGCACCTGTGTTTTGTGATACCAATGGAAGTCAGAAGAGGGTGTTGGATCCCTTTGAACTGGTGCTACACATGGTTGTTAGCCACCATGTGTGTGCTGGGATTTGAACCTGTGTCCTCTGCAAGAGCATCCAGTGCTCTTAAGCACTGAATAATCTCTCCAGCCCCCAATATGAAATCAGAGTATATAGGCTCCAGTATGTGGGACGGGGGAGGCTATGGGAGGGTGCAATTTGGGAAGTGGGTATATAGATGAATAAGATTGTGTGGGATGTTCTGTATGATATACACACAGAAAAGCCAACAAATTTTACTTAAAAACACTTATATTTGAGGAGGAAGCATAAAAATTTACTTCATGTTGAATAGTAGAGGTGTTAATCATTACCAGTGAAATTTACCTGATGACTTCGTATCCATACTCAGGTACAAAGAATCTGAGTATAACTGACTGTGACTAGTAATCATCAGGTACATAGAGATTAAAGACACATGTGCAAACATCTAAGTGTTAGTATGGTTAAAAATGTAGGAAACAGCATATTTTAAAATGAAATGGAAATCTTCTTTAAAGGGTTAAAACTCATTCAATTTTATATCTGACAGGGTTTATACTGAGTTCAATATTGTATAACCGTATTAATTCAACTGTGAACCTAAAAACTTACAGCCACTTTTGAAAGAGATGTATCCTTGCTCTAGGGTGTGTTACTGAATATGTTAAAGATGTAATGAAATTCTTATTTTAATCAAGTGGATATTAAATTTAATTAAAAATTTAAAAAATAATAATTCTTCAAAGTACAAAAATTTGTTCCTTAATAATTAGTAGATGTAAAAAACATTCCCATTGAAATCTACCTGTATAAGCCCTGTAAGACATAAAATTGAATGAGTTTTTAAAGGTTAAAACCTTATTTAATTTTATGTGTTATAGGGTTTATACTGAGTACAATATTGTATAACTGTATTAATTCAACTGTAAACCTAAAAATTTACAGCCAGTATGAAAGAGATGCATCTTAGCTCTGGAAATTGTTATTAAATATGTCAATGCTGTTGTAATGACATGATTCTTCTAATTATGTGGTTATTAAATAAATAATTAAAAATTATTTATTTATTTATTTTTATGTGTATGAGTATTTTGCCTGCATTTTAAGTGTACGCATGTCTTGCAGTGCCCGTGGAGGTCAAAAGAGGCTGACAGATTCCCTGGAGCTGGTGTTAAGGATGAATATTTGCTGCCCTGTGGGTGCTGGGAATCAAACTTGGGTCTTCTGGAAGAGCATTCAGTGCTTTTAACCTGAGTCATCAATCCAGCCCTAAGCTATATTTTGAATAATGGTAAGTTCCAACTTATGTATTCTAATTCCAAATGACCCATTTTATATTTTATTAGTTATTATTATTATTATTATTATCATTATTATTTGAGACAGGCTCTCCCTGTAGTCCTAACTGGCCTGGAATTTGCCATATATATCAGGGTGGCCTTAATCTCACAGAGATGTTCCTGCTTCTGCATCCCAAGTACTGAGCTAAAAGGTGTGTACCACCATATCCAGCCTAATTTCAAATTAAATTTTGGCTCATCTAATATTTATACCATTTATTAAATGATTATAAATTGTTAGCATGTGTCTTATTCCCAGGATTTCTCAATGTTTTACTTTGTTTACAATGTTTACTTTGTGTTTTTGATGAACAAATACTGCAATTTTTATGTATTTCCATATATTTATATTTAACAGATTTTGTTTGTTTGTTTTTTTTTTGAGACAGGGTCTTTCAGTAGCCCCAGCTGTCCTGGAACTCACTATGTAGACCAGGCTGGCCTTGAACTGGCAGATATCCATCTGCCTCTGCCTCCTGAGTGCTGGGATTAAAGGCGTGTGCCACCACAATTTTACATACCTACAGGTTACAGAATGATGTTTCAACATACATGTACATTATGCAATGATCAAATCAACATATTTTGTTTTCCCATTCTCTGAACCACTTAGCTTATTGTCATAGTAAGAACATCATGATCTTCTCTTATAAATGTTTTAAAGTGTAAGATCCACGATCCATGATGAGCATTCTTCTATGTAACAGTATACTAATTGTTTCCTTACTATTTAACCATAACTTTATGCTTTTATCCTAGAAAAGGGTCTCACTATTGCCCAGGCTCACTGGCATTCATTACTTAGCAAGAAGTTGTCCCCAGCAAATCTGAGTTGACCAAAAGTTAGGATTGCAGGGATGAGCTACCACACAGTGTATTTGTGCTTTTTAAGTAATTTCTCCTCACATCTGCTCTGCTTTACCTTCCCAACATTCTAATATACACCATTGTACTTTCTCTTCCTGTGAGATCAGACTTCATGTACTCCTACATGAGGGAAATCATATGATATTTGTTTTTCTGTTTCTACCTGGCTTGTTTCACTTATCAGCATTACTTCTGGGTTCTTTGCTGTTGTAGTAAATGAAAGGTTTTCATTATTTTGAATTTCCAAGTCATATTCTATTATGTATTTATAGCCATTGTGTATTTATAGCATCATGACATCTTGGACAAAAAACAGATTGACTACAAGATGATGGTGGACCAGTAAGATCATTATGAATCTGAAAAATTCATATTGTCTGAGATTTTGTAGCTTCCAAAACATTGTAGTACAACATGATACTCTTGTGTGAGTGACGGGGCTATGAAATAGTATTCCTATGACTTTAAAAATATGTTTCGTAAATTAAGCTGTAACTTTGAATATGTATGCCTGGAGAATCTTGTCTCATGAGAAAGTTTATACAAAATGTTTGCTGAGGCATTATCTCGGAATGCTGGTACTCTCTTGGTTTCTCAGGAGACACTTTGGTTTCCCAAGAAGGCATACTGTGGTGGTAATGCCGTCTTGCTCATGTTTTCTTGAATTATTATATTCTGGCCACTTTATTATTATTCATTTTTCTATGAATATTCAGCTATAACTCTAATGAGTATGGGTAAAAAGGCAAAGTTGCCCATGCTTTCAGCACTCCTGTATGAACTTTTAAAAAAGTAAGAGTAAAGGAATCAAACCACAGGAGTCCGCTGGTCGTTTTTCAGTTTCCTGATGATCCATTCAGGTCCTGAGGCTGCTCCCTGGTGGCCACATGTGAATGGCACTGCTGGTGTGGAGCAATATTGTCATTCACATCACAAATGCTTGACAAAGACAATACATGGCACTTATTGGCTTATATATTTTCTATACAATATTTTTGAGCATTATTTAAGATCCACTCCTTCAAATTATTGACTTGTTATATCAGATTACAGATATAGTTTAACAATTTAAAAGGAAATCCCAACAAATCACTTACCCGAAGAAACGGCAGGGTTTATTTATGTAGTAATTTACAGCAATTTCATAGAAACATTTTACTGATCATCGGTTTACATGGATGTATTCTTCAGAGGCACAATATCATCCAGTAACCCTCCTTTTATTACAAACCCAAATGAATGAAATCAGAATGTTGAAGAGAGAGATCATATTTATTACATCATTAATTCTAGTTCTTAAATGAAATGAAGACCTCGAACACTGGCATGGAACTGCCAACATCAATCTTCCCTTTAGAAAGTGGAGGTCAGTCTTTGAATATCAGTGTCAGGCTCTGTGAAACAACAGTTTATATATTGCCTAGATATATTCCACAGAACCAAAGGTTTTAAATGTCAACATATATACAGCCCAAAACAAAACAAAACAACATGATACATGAAGTAAATAGTGTTTTCAACATCAGTTCCCTCAAGTTTTGGAACCAGTACTCACTTCATAGTAAAAATGTTGTGTACAGGTGATTATTATTGAAGTAAAAATTGCATATTTCTAACATATAAGGCATAGCTTGATCTAATTCACTCATTTCACTAAAGCATATTATATCCCAGTACTGTTTCATTTTTTCAATGCTGTTACTACAAAATGAATCTATGATCTATTACTAAGTATGTAGATACAAGCTCTGCAAATCACCAAAGTAAGAAATGTGAAAATAAAAATAAAAACAAAGTGCTATTAAAACTCCATATAACTTTTAAAGTGTGTCAAACTACTGAAGTCTAATCTGATAAGTTGCCAATTAAAGGCAAATATATATGCATAGTTGTAGTTATTTCAACATATTTTCTATATACAAAGATGACTACTCTATTGTCCATTAAAGCATCACATGAATATCTTTCATAAGGGTTTACTAAAATAAAAAAATATAGCCATTCTCATTCACATCTTATGATCCTGAACATAATATTTCCTTTTCCAACACAACAGACTTGCAGAAAGAAGAGTGTCCTATTAGAAATTTAATTTTTTGTGTCTACAAATGTGACTCTATACAATGAAATGATCTTAGAGGAATGTACCACATTAAAAATGAAATTCTAGTGATTACTTTGCTTCCAGTAAAACTTTCCTGAATGCATTCTTGACCTCCTTGTTCCTCAGGCCGTAGACCAGAGGGTTCAGCATGGGGATGACCATGGTGTAGAACACAGATGCGATTTTGTCATTGTCCATGGAGTGACTGGAGCTGGGCTGTAGGTACACGAAAATGCCAGTCCCATAGAAAATGGTGATGGCAGTGAAGTGGGAGGCACAGGTGGACACAGCCTTCTGATATCCTGCACCTGACTGCATCTTTAAAATAGTGATAAAAATGAATGCATAGGATGTCCCAATAACTGAGAGGGCAAAAAAGCTATTGAAGCTCACTGCATAAATAAGAACCAGCTTGCTAACATGTCTATCAGAGCAAGAGAGAATCAGGACTGCTGGAACATCACAGAAAAAGTGATGGACCACGTTTGACTTGCAGAAGGAAAGCCTGAACGTGTCCACAGTGTGGATGGAGGCATTCAGGAAACCACATATGTAAGAACCTACGGAAAGACATGCACAAACACGTGCTGTCATGGTGGTGGCATAGTGTAGGGGCTTACACACTGCAGCATAGCGATCATAGGACATTGAGGCCAACAGGTAATTTTCCACACTTCCAAAGGCTCCAAAAAAGAACATCTGAGCAGCACAATCATTGTAGGAGATGACTGTGTCACCTGTGAGGAGTCCAGCCATGAGTATGGGAGTGATAGTTGAGGAGTAACAGAAATCCACCAGAGACAGGTTACCTAGGAAAAAGTACATGGGAGTGTGGAGCTGATAGTCCAAGAGAATCAGCAGGATCATCCCCAGGTTCCCAACCAGGGTGATGGTGTAGATGAGGAGGAAGGTGATAAAGAGGGGAACCTGCAGGCCTGGGTCATCAGTGAGTCCCAGGAGGATGAACTGTGTCACTTCTGTCTGGTTATCCATCAATGATATCCAGCACTCTCTAGATTCTATGTAATAATGAGGAAAGAGAAATAAAATAGTAAAGAAATTTAATAGAATTTAGAAAGCATAAGGTGAGATACTTTATCAAGGAATAACTTTAATTTAGAGATGGTGAAGAAAGAAGCATTGATATAAAAATCAAGTAGATTGTATTATTTATACACCAGGCTATGTGCGTTTGAGAAGGGACATTTTTAATGAATCCTTTACCTGATTTTAAGTTTTAATATTTTGTAAGCTGAGATGATGTCATTTAATAACAATAAATATGTGAGAATCACTCTAGTAATTCACTTCTGAGCTCAGTAAAAGTTGTCAATTTCAGTTGCCTACTTTCCAATGTCTGCTATAGACAGAATCTTTAGATGTGCATTCTTGTATCCTTTCAACTATATTATAATTTGGTGACCGATATTTCATGTAAATTATGAAGCACAAGAGCTGAGTAACTTGCTTATGTTACTCCCTATTTTTTGGCAATCTCTGTTTTGAATCCATTACAAAATTTAACCTATGCTATGTGGTACCTAAATTTGAGTCTAAGTTAAAATCAAACTGAAATGAGCAGAATCTATAATTACTGGTTGCTGCTTACTTGAAACTTAGTATTTAGGTTTCAGTAGAAAATATGTACCTGATTTATGATATAGTGAGGAAGTCTTGATTACTGTGTATTTCACAGACACTGGAGATAAAACAAATAAACAAACACACTGAGACCAGTAAAACATGATTATTTCAACTAGAACAGTATCCTTTATGAATTAATGAGCTCTGAACTATATTTTAGTCCTTTCCCTTAAAACTTGTTTATCACCAAATGTCCATATCGTGACAATGTGACTAAAAATATAAACTGATTAGGCTGCAGATGAAATTAATCATTGAGTTACCATAGACTATGTAGATATATGGAATATGTAGATATAGTGGAATATCTTGGGGTAGTAAGAGTGAGTTTAACTTGTAGATTCAGTTCTGAGAGAAGGTGGGTCATGGAGTTTAAACTCACACCCATTACTCGTTACTTAGGACTTCTTGGTCTTGACTTACCTTCTCTGAACATATTTCCACCTATACAATGAACAATGTATCAGACCTAGCTTGAGGTATTATTGTGAGACTCAAACTAGATAATACAAAAACAGCGAAGTTCTGGTGTGGAGTACAACCAGGTGAGCACTAAATTTGTGTTGTCTTCAGGATGGGAGTGTGGTCTTTCTGCTGGTCTGATTAGGTGGAAGCTAGCATGCAGAGCTGCAGCTGCAGGTGAATGGGAAATTTGAAGTTTCTGGCAGTAATTTGCATTTCCTCCCCCTTGCAGACCAATAACAGTGTCTGTTTTGAAGGTGTGCCTGGCTTCTTCCTCCACACATTGATTTTCTCCACATGTTTGAATTGCTCCTGCAATTTGCTGCAAGGAATTCTCTCCAAAAAACTCTTTCTTGAGCCCTATATTTTCATTTTGACAAAGCAGTCTATTTTCTTCAGCTCATTCTTTCTTCCATGACTGTCATAGCATAGCAAAGTCACAAGAGAGACAGAAACAGCAGCTATGCCATTCTGGTTAATCTCTTTGTTTCCAGTTGTTAGGGTGCCATACTCTGTTTTGTGAAACATTTCATTTGTATGCAGTCATATAGTTATTAAATTTTAACTTTTAACTTCATAAACTTTTTAACTTGTTTAATTCAGCATAGTGAGTTTGTAATGATAAAGTCAGCTATGAGATATTGCATATGTAGTTAAAGTAGTTCTTTCCATGGTAGTGATGAAAGACTGTCATGTCCTCTAACACTTGGAAAAATGAAGAAAGAAACATACATATTGATCAGCTTGTGATCTCCCATTCTGTTTCATTGAAAAATCACTAATTTCTACCTACTACACAGGAAATATGACATTATATCTCTCACATAATTTACAAATTGTCATATATGAAGAAAAATTGATAAAAATTTTTGTAAATCCAGTTTTCATCTCTGAGTATTTTTCCTTAACCATGGTTAAAGACTTACAGAAAATCTTCAGTTGAGAAGAAAGCTGCACGTGCTGACAGTGACTGTCATTCAGATGAGTAAACTCTATGCAGTGGATGATGGTATACAGCGAACCCTTCTGAATCAGCATCATTTTTAGTCATGTTGGTGTTTAGAACTACTGTGTGCAGCTCAGATAACAATTATGGAGACTTGGCAATCTCAGGAGACTTTGCCCACAGGAATACCTGCAGTTTTCTTCCTCTTTCCTAGGAAGAATCAGTGAACACTCTGAGGGATTTAGATGGTTATTTTAATTATACATGTGTTTTTGTATTACTTCTGATGTATTTTTAGGTATTCCAATTAATGCACAGTTTCTATACAATACGATGCACACTTTTTAAATTGTAATTCTAAGAACTTTGTTTAGGGTGTCTCATGCATTTTCTGCACAATCACTTGAACCAATTCATCTGAACTTATCTTTTATAACTTTTGCCACCCACTTCCTGTGGTACTGAGTGAACTCTCTTGATCAATTTTGCCATTGCTGGAGTGTCAGTCATTATATTTTAGAAAAACATGGACTTTGAGTCTGTTTCTTTTGCTTATTTGAAGTGTATGCCACCTGAACGTGTTAAAATAGAATATCTTTATTGTGGAGCAGTATTCCAATGTATATACACTAAAAAATACTTCTATTCTCCAGTTGAGGAATATTTGAGTCAGTTTTAATGTTTGGTGATTATTTTAAAGTTGATTTAGCAATTACTTAAATAGCTTTGTGTGGGTGTAAGATTTTATGTCATGAGCTTAATACTAACAGCATAAATTATCTCTCAAATTGACAAGTGGAATTACATATAATTTAAAGAATTCTTAGGCCACCGATATGGTTCTGGGTGAAATGTGATTGTTCTTAAACCTGACATCTTATTTCAATTCCCAGGACCTACTTCCATGGTGAAAAAAGAAAACAAACCCCTGCAAGTTGTTCTCTGATCTATACACATGCACTGCAGGGTGTTCACTCACAAGCACATGTACACACACACACACACACAGAGCAGAGAAAGTAATTATCAGAGGGAACAGACAGCCTACAGAATGGAAAAATATCTGCAGCTATCAACAAACATGAGGTTAGTGTCAAGAACATATGAAGAAATGAAAAATGAAAAGAAATGAAATCAGTCAGCAAGTGGGCCAATCAACTGAATACACAGTTCTAAAATAAGAAATGCAAATGAGTAATAAATATTTGAAAAAATGTTTGATATTATTAACCATAAAAAGTATAAACCAAACCAGATTTGAGATTCACTAACTCAGGTCCAAATGGCTATAATCAAGAAAATGAATGAAAACAAATTCTGGGAGAAAATAGAGAAAGAGCGATTATTAGCTGCTCATGAAATTACAAACTTGAACAGCCACTATGGAAATTAGTATAGACAATTCTTAAAAATCTAAAAATAGAAAAATGATAGGGTATTTTCAGGAAAATGTGGTATTAAGAGTACATATATGACAAAAAAGGAAAAGGAAAGACTATTTGGGGAAAAGTGAACCATCTAGAGGAGTTTGGGGACCCAAGAGAGGGTCATGGAATAGAGAGATGAATTAGAGCAAAGTATAATGACATGTATGTTTAAAAATGTCATTTTGAAACCCATTATTTGCGATTTCTCTCATACACCCCAAGCCAGTCCCCTTCAGCCTCTGACAGCAGTGGACTTCAATTACTTCACCTCAGATCCCAGGACTAGCTTCCTAAACCAGGCTAACTATAGACCTTACCATCCATCTCTAAGTCCCTCTCCAGGTGGTCCCCTGACCACCAACTTCCCAGCCTCCAGATCAAGCAGACTGACCTGCTCAGCCAGGGTTCTGGTAAGTCAGTTCCTGCCCTGTGCCTCTCTATTTCATTTATTTTATCTACCCCCAACTCATCCCTTGCCAGCCTCTCTCACAGGCAGGATCCAAATCCTTCACCTCAGATTCCAAAACTAGCTTCCTAAACTAGACTAACTAATCACCTAACCATAAATCCATAAGTCCCTCCCTAGGCAGTCCCCACTGCCAACTTCACAGCCTCTGGATCAGGCAGATAGACCTGGTCACCCAGGACTCTGACCAGTCTACTACCCTTCAAGAGTGTGAAACACCTATCAATTTGTCTTCCCTACCTGAACAAAAAGTAACTAACCTACATGTGCAATATTAACAGAACTAAAATTCTTCTGTCTGACAAATAAACAACAAAGAATATCCACATGCCCAAATGGCTTTAAAAGAACAGTCATAAATATGACCAAAGAACTTTAAGAAAACACAAACATCTCAAAGAGAAAAGGCTTAAACTTATGATAGAAGCCCTAAAATATACACATATGTGGCTTAATGAAATATCAAAAACAATTCATAACTTTGAAAGCAAATTCACTAAAGATATAGAAATAGTGAAGAAAATCCAATTGGAAATGAATATGGTACTGAAAGACTCAATAAACCAATTAGAAAAAACAAACGACAGTCACACAAACAGAATGAATGGATGATAGAGTTGAAGACCTGGACTCCTTAAGCAGAGACTATGAAAAAAAAAAGATAAAACACAGGAATGGACTACTCAGGAAATGTGGGACAACATGAAACAACCAAATCTATGAATTCTAGGCATACAGGAAGGAGAAGACTCTGAAGCCAATGGCATTGAACAGATATTCGAAAGGGTTGTAGAAGAAAACATCCCTAAATTAAAGAAAGTTATACTTACAGAGATTCAAGAAGCACATAGAAAACCAATTAGACATGATCAGAGCAGACAGTCCCCATAGCATATCATAGTAAAAACCCTAAATATACAGAACAAGAAGAGGGTACTGAATCCTGTGTCTCCCAAACTGCCTGTTTCCCCCAAGGGGCTGAGTCTGCTGTGGAGAATTGGTTAGGGAGGGGTTTTTCTGTGTTATCTTGGCATGGAAGTGCAAGCTGCCAGGAGTGTGTGGTGGTGGGTGTGAGGAACATGTGGCGGTGGGTGTGAAGAACGTGAAGCGGGCCTGGAGAAAAAGATGGCCCTGGCGTCCCATCCATGTTGTGACAGGGGGCATTTACCAACCTGGAACAAGACTGCAGGCCCAAAGTGCATGGGCAAAAGTTAATGGAGTCTGTGGGCGGGCACAGAAGCAATCTGGAATGGTGGCAGCCTACCATGCAGAGCTGGGTGCTGGGTGCCAGGTGTTAGTCTCTGTAAGTTTCTCCACACCCCCAAGATATAAACTATAATAAATTCACATAAAATTTATTATATAGTTTGTCTGATAGTGCAAGAGACTCAGAGAGAACTCTGGTGACATTCTGCTAGAGAAAAATAAATTACATATGAAGGAAAACACATCAGAATTACTGCTGAATTTTCAATGCAAACTATGAAAGCCAGAAGAGCCTGAACCAAAGTATTCCCAGTTCTCAACAAGCATGGATCCCAACACCTGAACACTTAATCCAGCAAGGTCCAAGGGGAACAGAAAATTTTCCATAACATGAATAGACTGAAATAATTCACATCATCCAAACCAGCCCTACAGAGAACACTTGAAGCAATACAAAGAACCAAAGAAAGGAATGAGTATACCCAAGAGGCTACAGAAAGAAAATGAAAGGTATGACAATGGAAACACAAAATAGGGCCACAAACACAAAGAAATTAAAAGGACAGTATCCAATATACACCACTCAATAATAACACTAAATATCAACGGCTTCAATTTCCCTGTCAAAAGACAAGGGCTAGTGCAATGTCTCAAGAAAGAAAACTCATTATTTTGTTGTCTTCAAGAAACTCATTTCACGTTCAAGAATAGAAGCTATCTTAGGGTGAAAGGATAGAAAAAAATATTCCAAGCAAATGGCCCTAAGAAGAAAGCACATGCTGCAGTTTTAATATTTGAAAAAATAGATTTTAAATGAAAACTCTACAGTGGAGATAAAGAGGGTTACATCCTTCTAATCAACGGAACAATTGACTAAGAAAATATTATAATTATGGACACATATGCACCAACTCTGGAGCACCCAATTTCACAAAATCTGTACTCTAGGATGATGAAACAGGGATTAACTTTTCCACAACTCAGTAATACTAGGTGACTTTAATACCCCACTATCTTCAACAGGACAAAGAATAAACAGAGAGACATCTGAATCAAATGACATATTACATGAAAAGGACCTAAAGGCATCTACAGAATATTCCACCCAAGCACCAAAGAATACACTTTCTACTCAGCAGCTCATGAAAGTTTTTCTAAAATTGACCAACTTCATGGGCACAAAACAAATCTCAACAAACTGAGAAAAACTGAAATAATTCCATGCGTTCTATCAGACCATAGTGCAATAAAACTTATAATCAACATCAAAAGAAGCTCTAGTAACTACACAAACTCATGGACATTAAACATCACACTCCTGAATGATGAATGGGTCAAATAAGAAGTTAAGAAAGAAATAAAAATATTCCTGGAATAAAATGAAAATGAGAACACAACACAACAAAACTTCTGGGACACCTTAAAAGCAGTCTTAAGAGGGAAGTTTATAGCTCTTAATGCCTACATTAAAAAATCAGAAAAAGCACATGTAAATACTTGGTAGTACAACTCAAGACTCTGGAATGACAAGAATAAACTGTTGCGGGTTCTCCTCTGGACAGCTGTGAAGACCCTAACCTGGATGGGGTCCCCTGCCAATTGGGGGGGATAAGAGGTGTGGAGTCACAACACACAGACCCCGGGAGTCGGGTAGAAGCAAGCACTAGGCGAGGTGCTGCAGGCTCATTTAATGCAGGAGGGGGCATGCCTTACATCTGCCTTTTCTCCACCCGCAAGTCCCTTTAGTCAGCGTATCGTTTTTTGATTGGTCCGCACCATGCATTCTGTCAGCAGTCACTGGGCTTGCGAGCAGGGTACAGAAGCGCAGGCTCCTTTTGGCAGGCTATTTGCGGACCAAGAAGTGAAGTGAATTCTCACTGAATCCCAGGGCTCTGGGTCTGTGCCATCTTTGGAAGCCTCCTGCTACAATAAACCAACCCCAAACCTAGCAGACAAGAAGAAATAGCAAAAATCAGAGCAGAAATCAATGAAATAGAAACAAAGAAAACAATACAAAAGAACATCAATGATTCTAAGAGCTGGTTCTTTGAAAGGTTAAACAAGATAGAGAGATCCTTAACCCAGTTAACCAAAAAAAGAAAGCAAATCCAAGCCAACAAAATCAGAGATGAGAGGGGGAACATCACAACAGACATGAAAAATGTTCAAAAAATTGCAAGGGAATACTTTAAAAGTCTATACACCGTTATATCTGAAAATCTAAAAGAAATGGATGAATTTCTAAAATCATGGTTACAACCATAGTTAAACCAAAAGAAGATCAAAAGCCTAAACAGACCAATAACAAATAAGGAAACTGAAACAGTAACACAAACCTCCCTACTAAAAAAGCCCAAATGGATTCACAGAAAAATTCTCAGGCATTCAAAGAAAATCTATAATCAAGACTACTTAAATTATTCAGAAAAATAGAAACAGAGAGAAAACTCCCAAACTCCTTCTCTGAAGCTAATATCACTCTAATCCTAAACCAGGTGAACATATAAGAAAATAAAACTGCCGATCCATATCCTTAAGGAACAGAGAACAAAGATATTCAACAAAATATTCGTGAAAGGCATACAGACACACATCAAAAAGATAATCCACCATGATTAAGTCAGCTTTATTCCAGAGATTCAGGGATGGTTCTGTAAAGTCAAATTCACTACTAGAAGGTGCACGTGGCATCCAATTCCCTCCTCCTTCTGTCCTTGTGACAACATAAGGCAAGAATTCTCCAAAACCAACATTTGGAAGATCCTAACAAGTTTATTTGACTTACTAACTGAGCTTGGGGTGCTGGTTTACTTACAGACAAGTCAGCTCCCCGTCCCCTTTCACAGCTGTGCTGGAAAGTCCACATACAAACATAAATCCTGTGACTTCCCGACAGCCACACAATATGGCAGAAGACCTGCCTCATGGCTTTCTAAGCTTATATGTCCTTAGCTTCTCCCCCTCATGCAGCTAAGCTCAACTGATTGGGTGGGAGAGGTAATTGACTCTCCTGTGCTTGACTCCTTTCACAGAGCATGGGAAGGAGGTCAGACTGTAGCTTACCTTCATAGTGGTTGAAGGAACTTTAAGGTTACACTCCACTCCTTCCTCTGGCTCTTACAATCTTTCCAGCCATCTCTTCCGTGAAATTCCAAGAGCCTTGGAAGGGTGGAAGGGGTTATAGGTGTGGCAAGGCACTGGACTTTTAGGTCTCTGCACCATCTGTTTGACATAGGCTGATGGCTCAATTTAGTGGTATTCCATTTACTATAAAAACACAAACATCAAGAAGCAAGAATATGTAAACAGTGACTGCTATAATAACTTAACCTATGGGCATAAACACAAATGCTTGGATGGCACTTTAGCAGGTGCATCACATTCATCTAACAGCACAATTTCAGTGGGTTCTCCACTGGGGCCTATAATCTCCCCCACCACAGGGGGTTATCCTGGTCTACAATGCCAAATGTGTATTCCATCCCTAGGAGCAGGCATTAGGTCCAATAGAAAATTTGCTGGTTGTACGTTCACTAGATGGGTCATTGTACCAGCAGGAGCATCTTGCTTCACATGTTGATAGGGCAGCCTGTGGGGTCCATCATTCAGCAGAATCATAGGGGATAGTTCTCCCCCAGCCATCTGTATAGCACCTTCTGGCACTATGAAAGCCACCTTCCAGTGGCAGGGAGTTTCCAGTTTAGTCTAAGCTTGATTTCTCCCTCTCCTTGTCACATCATGTAGTGTCTTCAGCAACAGGGTCTTACTGTCCACTTCTTGTGTACAACCAACTTTATTGGCAATCACTTTTATTGTTTTGGGGACCTCTAGGCCCTCTTTGGCCAACAGCTTATAGTGAGGCAAACCACCCCAGTACTGGGATTTTCATTTAGCAATCGAATGGCTTCAGGAAGGGCCTTTTTCGACCCCTGAAGTGTTCCTTTTGCATTTAAAGCTATTAACTATTCCTTTAGCAACCCATTTTTTTCTTTCAATTAACCCTGCTCCTCTAGGATTGTAGGGAAGGTGGAAATACCATTGAACCTGATTATTTTCAGCCCAGGCTTGCACATTGGTACTTGTGAAATGAGTGCCTCTGTTGCTATCAATCTGCCATGGGAACTCATACATGACACTGAGTTGGGTAAGGCCCTTAATAGTAGCCTTACCCAATCGCTTGCTTGTGAAGAAAGGCCTGCATAATGTCTGTGGCAATGTCCACACAAGTGAGAGCATGCTTGCACCCTTCACTGACTGGCAGAGACCCTATAAAATCTACTTGCCAGTCTTTCACAGGGAAACTGATTTATGCATGTGTCCCATCATAACATCCATCTTCTGGGGCCGTAACCATGATAACACTTCACAGGCCTGGACCACCTGTTGGATGCCAGAGTATTTTACCAGAACACTAGTGGCTTTGGCTATTCTCCATCCTGTTTGGCTCCCCTGTGGCCAGACTTGATATGAACCCTGTGAGCTGCTTCTAGGGGAACCTGTGGGCATATAGCCCTCACCTTGGTAAGAGTATCAGCTTCCTGATTCCTGGCGGGGGATCACCAGGTGGTGATCAGCCACAAAGTAAACCACCAAGGGCACTAGCTCCTGTTGCATTTTATTATTTATGTCCTTCCACATCTGTTGTCCCCATAGTGGTTGTCCCATCACTAGCCAGTTTTCTTTCTACCATTGGGTCATCCATAAGGTTAAGCCTTTGAACACAACCCAACTGTCAGTACAAATGGTTACTGGCTAAGGCTCCTGTGTTATTATTATCCATATAGCTCTTAATTCAGCCCTATTGAGTACTCTCTCTTTCTCCTCTTTCCAGCCACATAGTGTGGGTGTTCATCTGTATTGCCATTGCTACCCATTCTTGTCTGGCACATCTGCTGGTGCCATCAGTATACCAGGCATCAGCCAGAATTGGGGAAGCCCCTTCTAGCACTTGGTCAGGTCTTGCTGGAGGGTCAACTGTAGGAAGCAAAGGGAAAGTTCTCTGCCTTGAGATTACACTGGCCCTAGTACTGCCTTCATGACATTGGTGACTGGGCTTTCTGACATCACTCTTCACTGTTGGAACTATGCATGCCTTCTTTGCAGCTTTTGATTTTGCACTACACCTGACATGGACTTGGCTAACAGACCTTCCACCTATCCTTTTGTGGGATATGTGGTTTTGACGTAAGGGGGGTGGGGCCCATAATGTATTCCACCTGTTTTAATCTTTTGTCCACAGCAAGCAGTTGTTCTAGAGTTGTGTACCAGGACTGAGTCCCTTTCTGTAATTGGGACCAGAATCCAATTGGGACCCACTGCTAGGGTGCTTCTTACCATAAGCTCCATCCATAGCCCTCAGGGATGGATGGTGCTCCTGGTGACTTCCAAGAGGAAGGGACACCAAGGTATTGGGTCACACAGCTGTTTAGATTGCCCCAAAAGTACCTTGGCCTGCTCAAAAGCCTCTTGGGCCTTTACATCCCAATCCCATGTAGCACCTGTCTTTATTAGATTATACAGGGGCGGATGACCTGAGCAAGGTGAGGTATAAAAGTTTGCTAATACCCTAGAAGTACCAAAAATACCTGCAACTTTTTTGACATTTGTTGTTGTAAGATTTATTTAAACTGCTGAATTGGGAAACATGCAAGTTCTACCTGACCATAAAACTCCTAAAATTTTACCACTGTACCAGATTCTTGAACCTTGTGTGGGTTGATTTCCCACACTTGCTCCTTCAGGTGCACTTTCATGGCCTCCAAATTAGCTTCCAAATTAGTAAGGCACTCAGAAGTTAGCATTATGCTGTCTATGTAGTGGAACCTCCTTATAGAAGGAGAGCAGGATAACAAGGGCAGGTCCTGGGCCACCATCCCATGACAAAGCATGGTGCTGTGGAGATTACCTTGGAGGAGTACTCGGAAGGTCAGGTGTTGTCCATTATACATGAATGCAAATTGGTCTTGGGATTCAGCAGCTAGGGGAATACTAAAGAATGCATTAGTGAGGTCCACTGCAGCATGTAAAGACCCCATTTCCTGCACCAGCTATTCAGTTCACAATGCAATGTTGGGTACAGCTGCATGAATGGGAGGTACCACTTCATTTAACTCTCTGTAATCTACAGCCATCCTCCAGGAGCCATCTGGCTTCCTGATAGGCCAAATGGGGCTATTGAAAGGGCTCTGGGCTCTGCGGGATAACCTCCACCCATTCTAGTTCCTGGATGGTTTCTGTAATTTCATCTCAACCAGCAGGCATGTCATGTGGCATCCAGTTCCCTCCTCCCAGTGTCCTTACAAAAACCCAAGGCAAGAATTCTCTAAAACCACAGTACACTTGCAAGAGCAATAAGGCAAAGGAAGGGAATTAAAGGAGTACTAATTGGCAAAGAAGAGGTCAAATTATCTCTATGTGCAGACAATATATTATACATAAGAGATCCTAAAAATTCCACTAGAAAACTGTTATAAATGATTATTACTTTCATTGAAGTGGAGGTTACAAAATCAACTTACCAAAATAAATAGACTTTCTATATACCAAAAACAAGCAATCAGAAAAATTATTCAAGGAGTCCTCCCATTCACAAAATAAATAGACTTTCTATATACCAAAAACAAGCAATCAGAAAAATTATTCAAGGAGTCCTCCCATTCACAATACCTTCAAAAAAATAAAATAGGAATAAACCAAACTAAAGATATTAAATATCTCTCGTGAAAATTTCAAATTTTTAAAGAAAGAGAGGAAGACTCTAGGAGATAGAAAGACCTACCATGCTGATGGATTGGTGGAATCAACATTGTGAAACTGACCATCATACCAAACGCAATTTACATATTCAATGCAACACCAATCAAAATACCCATGACATTCTTCACAGAGCTAGAAAAAAATCATCCTAAAATTCATATGAAATCACAAAAGACCCCAGATAGCCAGAGTTATCTTGTTCAAACAAAACAATGCTCTGGGGATCACTATACCAGATCTCAGATTACATTACAGAAGTATACTTATAAAAACTGCAAGGTACTGGGACAAAAATAAACATGTAGGTCGAGAGAGCACAATAGAAGACCCAATATGAGTTCACACAATTTCAGCCACCTGATATTCAACAAAGGTGCTAAAAACACACAATAGAGGAAAGACAACATCTTCAACAAATGGTGCTGGCAAAACTGGATCTCCATCTGCAGAAGACCCTTATGTTTCACCCTGTACAAAAGTCAACTCCAAATCAATCAAATCCTCAGTGTAAAACTTGAAACTCAAAAACTGCTAGAGGAAAACATAGGCAGTACCCTCCAAAATCTGTATTTTGTAGGAAATCAGACACCAGCTGCTCAGGTATTAAGGTCAACAATGAGTGATGGGCTCTTATTAAATTACAATACTCCTGTACAGCAAAAGAAAAAACCAAGGAAAGGAAGAGGAAACTCACAGAGTTGGAGAAAATCTTTATTTACAACACATCAAGCATAGGAATAATGTACAGAATATACAAAGAACTCAAAAAACAAAGAAGAAAATACACAACCCAATAAAAAGATGAGTGATAGATCTGAACAGAGAGTTCTCAAAGGAATAAATTAAAATGGCTAAGAAGCACCTTAAAATGTGTTAAACATCCTTAGTAATTAAAGAAATGCATATAAAAATAATTTAAGTCAGATAAAGGGAACTGAAGATTCCAAATGCTGGAGAGGATGTGGAGAAAGAGGAACACTCACTCACTGTGGGTGGGAATGCAAAACTCAAGCAACGATTATGAAAAGCAGTGTGGAGAACCCTCAAAAATTTAAAAATGAACCTACCATATGATCCACTCCTTGGCATATACCCAAAATACTCATCCTGCTGTAGAGAAAACTGTACATTCAAGTTTGTGGCTGCTCTGTTCAAAATAGCCAAGAAATGGAAACAACCTATATGTTCCTCAATTGATGAATCAATATTGAAAATGTGGAACATTTACACAATGGAGTTCTACTCAGCAGTAAGAACAGATGAAATTATGAAATTTACAGGTCAGTGGATGGAACTAGAGAGTGTTATATTAAGTGAAATAACACAAACGCAGAAAAGCAAGAGAAATATGTTCTCCCTCATTTGCATATTATAGCACCAATCCCTTATATGTGAGTATATAAATTCTAATGTAACACCAACAGTCAGGAAAATTGAAAAGATACGGGGAGGTAAAAGAAAAGAAAGAACTTGAGAGGGCGATAGTAAGGAACATATGTTACCAGAGGGGAGGTGGGAAAGTGGGAATGCTCAACAGGGAGGGGAGGAGGGAAGGATAAGCAAGGAGTCACACTGTAGAGAGGAGTGAAGTTGGGATGTTGGGGAGTTAGAGGCAGGTGTTATTTGGAGGAGGGTGGGTCAATGGGAGCACTGAAACTCGGAAGAGTGGAAGGGGAAAGAATAGCAGAAAGGAAAGTGAAGATGGGTGAGTCTTAGGGGACTGGGAAACCCAGAGGTCGGGTGTGGTGCCCTCAGAACCCCATGGGTGGTGCACATATAGTGTCTGAACATTGGTATGTGTATAACTGGGAGCCTCTTGGCAGGTGGCACAGTGCCAGAGAGAGGAGCTTTCCCATTGGGTTGTTTGTGCAGGGGTCAAGGAGACTCCCAGCATAACACAGGCTATTGCCTAACCTCTTGGTTGTCTCCCAGGACTAATATATGTGACCTTATTGAGAAAGACAGGAAATACTTCAGAAACAGGTCTTGAAGGAATGGAGCAGGAACTGACCTGGAAGCTTTCTAACCAAAGTTTGGCTACCATAATGCTAGATGATAATATGCAAACTGTCAAGGGAAGAAAAACAATCGCCGAAACCAGCCCTAAAGCACAATAACCATAAAGACTGGCATGACAAATTACCTCTATTGGCCCAGTTGTGGCACTGTTATATGAAGGGGGGTGGGCAATCAACAGCTATTAAATTGGACTTGAAGCCCCCTTGGTGGGAGTGAACTTCTGCATGTCACTGTAAACTCAGTCAAGTACACATGGCAGAAGACAATGTAGACCCTAAAGAAAACTCTAGCTCATATCTCCAGACAAATCAAATTTGATACTATATGCTAAATATCGACCCTTGTATTTAGAGACAAGAATAATGTGCACCACTCATTTAAGAAACTTTTTGAAACAAATGGAGGGTACTGAAGAATTGCACAACTGGTCAGACACAGAGACAATATGTCTGAGAGATGTCCAATACTAGGTGACACATCTACAGTTGAACCTCTACAATGAAGGCTCGCTAAACATAACTGACTGAACTGACTGGTGATGAGGAGAGTGCTTGCTTGAGGATTTACTTGGTGGCCTTGGTAAAGGCACAATGAACCCACATGATCATCAGCTCAAGCCTTGTGAGCACACTCCAAGGTGGCCTGACCCTCGTCTCATGTTGCTCCACCCAGTGAATTCCTCATTTCTTCATTCTCCCTGTACAAAGCCTGCCCAGTCCCTTGTGGTGCGGTCTCAGTGACAGTTGTCCTCACCCCCTTTAAGGTGATTGGCTACGATGGCACTCCTGGGGCCCAGTGATTGGTACCTATTCCATATAAAGGCCGCTACACTTCCCAATAAACTTTAGATCTGCATCACAGAACCTGGTCTCTGGGGTCTGCATGTCATCCGACTGATGCCATTACCTGACCCTGGATCCCTGAGGACCCCCGATATTGCAGTACCTGGCACCCAATGTGGGGCTCCCCCATAGGCACATCTGGCAGGGTGAGTGCTCTCTGGTATGCAGGGACTTCCATTCACCTCACTTCAGCCTCAAGTGACTGCTCTGAAAGTTCTCCTCAGGAGTAGGCATGTAAAAGTTTCAACTGCACAGGTGGAGCATGTGCTCCAAGAGGTCCTTAGTGTAGCCCCCTGGGTATCAGCAAGTCATGCCTGGGACCCCAATGTGTGGGGCTGGATCACCTATGCCACCTGCAGGGAAGAGGTCTGAGGAGGCCACTCTTTCAGTGCTACCTTCTTACCTATAGTCACTACTATCTTGGCCTCACTGCTACGGGTCCCTCTTGACTCTAGTGATTATGGAAAAATACTGTCAAAAGAGATAGAGTCCCACATGGGGGCTGAGGGGAAGGAAGCAGGAGCATACCCTGCCCTGTTGTACAAAGAGACAGACTCGGCCGAGGACTCGGGTGGGGGGGGAGGCCAACATGGCAGCGACCAGGAAGTTCTTAAGGTTATGCCACATGAACAAAGGGAACCTCTAGGCCTGACTGCAGACATGGTAAAACCACCAACTCCATCTGCACCAATTACAATAGAGCATCTCTATCCCTCTCTGCCCAAATATTCACCCCCTCCTACATTCCCTTGGTACCTCCACACAGAGATAACACCATCCCCCCTAAAGAGCTTTTTGACTGATAGAAAGAGGAATGGAAGCCCCCTGCAGACCCTCCATTTTTCTGGAGGTCGGGGCAGCTCTGCCCCAAATCTTCCCAGTCACTGTAGTTCAGGGTCAACAAAACCCAAATGCCTGGACCCCCACCCTGACCCCCATGACACTCTTCACAAACTACATAAGGCAGCCCTTGAGGATGGTGTTCAGTCCCCCTAGTTTCTTCAGCTCCTGGATACAATCAGTCATGCAGTAAACACCCCTTATGACTGGCAACAGATCACTCATGCCTGCCTACCAGCTGGGGACTTCCTCTTATGGAAGGCCACTTACCAGGACAAGTGTAAGCAACAGGCAGAATGTAATAGGCAAGTCAATGTTGGTTTAAATTTTGATGCCCTCATGGGAAGAGGCCACTTTGAGACCCCCTGGCGTAGGCCCAGGGACCTCATTGCTATTTCGAGCAAGTATGGCTCTGTACTCTATCAGCCTTCCAGAGCATGCTGGTACACAATGATACTAACTCACCAAGCTTGTACAAAAACTGGGCAAGACTTTTTCAGACTTGGTCGACAGGTGTCAGCAGAGTGTTAATAGAAAAATTAGCCATCAGGGGGCCGCAGCAGCCCTGCTCAAGGACTTGGTGTATAAAGGCTGCTTCACTGAATGCCAAATGGCAATAGGCCCCACCAGGCATCAGGAAATATCTAAGTGGAATCTTTCTTGTCAAGATGTAGGGACAACCAGGGCCCATGCCACCACTCTTGCAGAGGCTATGGCCGCCTGCCACATAGGAGGACCAGATGCTGCCAGAGACCAGCACGGTGGTGAATGTGGCTCCTTCTGGTGATGTGGAGGCAGGGGACATTGGTCTGAGAATGCCCCAATAAAATTAAGAGATCGCCTGCTAAGACACCTCCCTCCAAGTGCCCTAAATGCCATAAAGGCTTTCACTGGGCCAGGGACTGTAGATCCTCCTTAGAAAGTGAGGGGAGACCACTAAACTGGAGGCCTTTAAATGGCAATGGGGAACATCTCAGCCCTGTGCCAAAGAGAGGAACTAGAATGCCCTGTGCTCCTACTACAATGGACCGTTCCTGTAGATTTACAAAAACCTCAGATTCAAATCAAACTGGATGGGAGGCCCTTTAAGGCCTTGACATGGGAGCCAATGTTACAGTCCTGAAAGAGGAAGAGGCATTGCCAGAATGGAAAACACAGGAAGGACCATCCGTCCAGGGGGTAGGTGGTTTGTGGGCTTCCAAACAAGTAAAAAGACCAGTTATTTGGGAGAACCCAAAAACAGAGGATCCATTACACCACTCCTAGTGCCTGGGTTGTCTAACAACCTCTGGGGTAGGGATATTATGTCTGGCATGGATGTGGTTTTAACCATTGATGATTCTGCCATCTATGATGATTTAGTTGCCCACAAAAAGTTAAACCTCACTGGTCTGGCACACCCCCAATTCTAACAGCCACTGTTCCACTGCCCATAATCCCACAACCCAGTCCAATCAAATTAAGGTAGCTTACAGATAAGCACATATTGGTGGAACAGTAGCATCTTCCTAAAGACGAATTAAACCAATTACATAAATTAGTCCAAGAGCAGCTAGACGCTGGTCGCCCTCTCACAGCCCCTATAATACCCGTCTTTGTTATACAAAAGAAGACCCAAGGAAAATGGAGGCTGTTGCACAACCTCCGAGGAATTAATGTCCAAATGAAGGACTTGGGGGCTTTGCAAACTTGCTTGCACACCTCTCCACAGTGCCCCATAATTTTGCAGTCATGATCCTCGATATAAAAGACTGCATTTACTCTATACCATTACACACAGAAGATTGGGAGTTTTTGCCTTTTCGGTTCTGGCTATTAACCATGCCGGCCCTATCACTGGAAAGTTTTGCCACAGGGTATGAAAAATAGCCCCACCATGTGTCAGCATTTTGTGGCCCATGCCTGCCACCCCCTGCAGGACAGTGCGATGGTCATCCATTACATGGATGACATCCTCTTGGCCCATCCCGATCCTGAACTTCTTCAGACCCTTTTTAAACAATTGCTCCATAACCTAATGGCCTTGGGTCTGACTGTGGCACCCGATAAAGTTCAGCAGCTGCTGCTATTCATCTTCCTAGCATCTGCCCTTGCCTTGGACATTAAGCCTATGTTCCCTACCCTCTTCGTCTCCAATCATTTAACCCTTTCTGAGCTCCAAACACTTTGTGGAAACATTAACTGGGTACCCAACTTTCTTTCTCTCACTTCTGCCCAGCTGCTACCATTATTCATTCTCCTTAATGGGGACCCTTCACCTACTAGTTTTCAAGACATCACCCCAGAGACAAGACATGTCATCACCCTGTTCAATGCCCAACTCCAGCAAGCTACTTATGCAGGATTAATCCTAGCAAATAATTAACTTCTATAGTCATGCCCTCCCAAAACACTCCTGTGGGAGTGCTCTATCAGGAACAGGGCATACTCATGTGGTATATGTGGCCTAGAGAACGGTGCATAAGATCACCCGTACACTTGAAGCCTGGTGCCACCTTGCCCTAAAATTGGTCCACACCTCCATGGAGACATATGGAAAAAGCCAGACTCCCTTATTCTTCCCTTAACTAAGACCTTACTGGATACTTTGTTTGCTCAGGATCCCACATACCAAAGCATTTTACAAACTTATATGGGAAAATATGATAATCACTATCGTCCGCTTAAAATTCTCCAAAACCTCTGTCAGCTAGCCCTTATCTTCCCTGCTCATGCCTTCCCGCACAAAAAGGCTCTCCCCCATGCTCCCTCAGTCTTTACTGATGCCAGTGGGTCTAGTTATGGTGTAGTAATTCAAGACCCTTCCAATCCTGTGCCTCTTGTTAAAACTTTTACTTTAGCTGGATCTGTCCAGGTGAGGGAGCCCCTAGCCATCTTAACTGCCTTTAAGATGCTTCCAGGTGAGCCCTTTAATCTGTTCTCTGATAGTGCTTATGCTTTACAGGCTGTTACTGCATTGCCTTTTGCCATATATCATGCCTCCTTTCTGCGGGGGCTTTGAGCCAGTGAGCCCTGCACAGTGATGATTGGGGATCAGTAAGTGCACCATTTGCCAGCCCACGCTGCCCCCAGTACCAGGGGCAATCAGACACAACGGGGAGCATAGTCAAGCAGGGTCTCATTTATTGCAGGTGTTACAGAGCTTATAAAGGCACCTGGAAATCCTCCCCCGCCCAAGGGTGTATATTAAGGATGGTCATGCACTGATCATGCACTCCCCAGCAGTGCAGAAGTATCCTTCAGGCTTTTAAAACAAGTCAGGCCATAACCCAGTAACTTCCTCTTGGACCTCTGCAAGGTGGGGCCTTTAGGTCCCCACATATCCTCCTTTTATTTTTATTTTAAGGCCGGACTGACTTTATTTCACAGGCTACCCATCTCATAGATGGCTCCCTGGGGAGAGATGGCTATCTCCTTCCTCTAATCTTATGCATTTTTGTTCGTTTTAGGTTGTGTCACCTCTGACCAAGCCTTGCCCATCATTGGACTATGCACCTGGCCAAGTGCATGTCCTGTCTTAGGAGTGCTTGTCATGTGACATCTTACCCGTCCTTGGCTAAAAATGAGTCATGATTAAGGGTAGCAACATGGGTAATGACAGCCTGTGACAGTCTTAGTCTCTGCCTAACTCAGTAAGCCAAGCATGGACAACTGGAGGGGGTATATTCCTTGGGGAGCCCGTATCATGAGGAGGTGGGCCGTGGCAGTTCCAAGGGTCCTCTGTTGCCAAATTATCTGATAAAAGCACTTAAAGATAAGTATTATCAAGAGAAACAAAGCAAGTCATGGCATAGGACAAGTTGAAATACTTCTGAGACCACGTTCCTTTTAGCCAATCAGCCAGTTTTGTCTGAAAGGAAAAGAGGCTGACTGGCAACAAAGCCAAGGAACTGGGTGATTCACCTCAGATGGATATAAATAAAGAGAGGAATTTTGTCTCGTGAACTATTGTCCATGGACCATCATGCTAGTCAGTCAGATCCTGGCCTACCCACTTAAGGTTTTTCTTAGGCAACCATATGGGGTTTGAATCTCCTGTAGGGTAGACACAGCCAAAGCCTCGACCCATGGGTAACAATGGATCTGAGCCTCTCCATTGATCCGTAATGGGGTCATTCCACCTTAACTGTACCTCAGGTCTCTGCTCCTGTAGTCCCCAATGCTTCTGAAACCGGGATTTCTTTTCAACTGATTTTTTTGAAAATTAAGAACATTAACAGTGAATAAGCCATACCCAACTGTTGGTGGGGGCTTATTCCCCCTTTTTGTTTTTATAATTGAATTTTTAGGTTTTGATGGTTGTGGTCTACAATTGCTTGACCTTGGGGATTGTAGGGAATTCCTGTATTGTGTTGAATTCCCCAAAGAGAAAAGAAATCTTGTAAATTTTTACTCACAAAACATGGTCCATTATCAGTTTTAATTCTTTGGGGCAATCCCAATGTAACAAAACAGTGGAGAAAATGAGACTGAGAATGTTTAGAATTCTCTCCTGTGTGATCAGTCGCCCAACAGGCATGTGAGAATGTGTCGATGGACACAAAAATATACTTAAGCTTCCCAAAAGGAACATAGTGTGTGACATCCGTTTGCCACCAGGAAATTGGGCTTGAGTCCCCTGGGGTTTACCCCTGGCTGTTGCAGAGGTGGTCTGCCTCTGCATTGCCATGGGATAAAAGCCCAGGTAATCCTTGGTACCCCCCAAGATGCTGTAAGAAAATAGGGGCTTCTCTCTCTTTAAGGAGCGCATGAGTCTGAATCATCAAGAGAGTAATGGGGTTCCCATCCAACTGGATATGAGAACACAATCGCCCTGGAAGAAGACTGACTACATACAGACTGTCAGAAAACAAATTTATGGGCTCACTTATCTTTGTTAATGCTAAAGCAATGGCCATGAGTTCCTTGAATTGAGCTGAGCCATCACAAGTGTGGATATATCTTTTTGGTTTTTCATCTGCACCCGGGGCATACTACCACTGCAGCTCCAAATCTGCCTCCACCAGTAAAATCATTGTAGGTTTTTACTAAGGGCTCCCTGACAAAGAGCTGGGGAGCATCACAACAGAGGGTGTGAAAGGAGGTCACCCATTTATAAGGGCCGTAATGACAGTCCAAATTTCCCAGGAACCCTTCCAAAGCTATGACCACTTGGTTATTATTTCTGCAGAGCCATTCAAAATCCCTAAGCTGATAGGAGATAACTATTTTAAAAGGGTCTATGACATAATGTCTCAGAGCTACATCACGTCCTTTCTCAATCAGGTCAGCCAATTGATCCATGGGTGTATAAACCCGTGATATGCCTCCCAGAGAGGCATGCACCCATTGAAGGGTCTTCCCATCCTGTGTAAGGACC
>NW_008337142.1:1948124-1957472 GCF_000622305.1 Nannospalax galili | reverse complement strand
TGTAAGATGTCCTGGTGTTGAGGAGCCAGGTGAATTAGTTCTGAAGGCTGTTTCCCTACTAGCAACTGTAACAGTGGTCTTAAAGTCTCAGTGGGAACAGGCATCCAGGCTCATAGCCAATTAATTTCTCCTAATAATTTTTGTGCCTCTTTCAGGGTTACAGTTGGCTTGACAACCAGTTGAGGGTTTAAAGGACTTACTCCTTCTAAAGAGAGTGTTGTTCCCAGAATTTTAATATCAGCTGATACATGGAGTCTGCCTGTCTGTAGACATTTCTGAATAACCTTATATAACTCTTCTAATTGTTGGGGGCTTGGTGCTCCCAATGTTATGTCATACATAAAAACGTAGACAGTGGCATGTGGCAGCAAGTGAGCAGGCCCCAAAAGGGTCTTCACATAGCTTTGGCAGAATGCTGGGCTACTGGCCATACCTTGGGGTAAAACAGTCCATTCATACCTCTCATCAGGCATTTTAAAGTTGGTGGAAGGTACAGAGAAAGGAAATTTTTCACAATCCTGGGGTTGTAGAGGGATAGAAAAAAATTTTTTTAATGTCTGTAAGAAATAAATCAGAGGAAATAGCAGGGATCCAAGGCAGTCCCCTTAAGGGTGTATCCACTAGGGTCATTCTAGCATTGATGTTTTGCAAGTCTTGCAACATTCTCCACTTGCCAGAGGCTTTCTTAATAACAAAGACAGGTGTGTTCCATGGACTTGTACAAGGCCTGATGTGGCCCAAAAGTAATTGTTCCTGCACAATTTCTTTCAAGGCCTGTAGCTTTGCCTCAGGGAATGGCCACTGCTCCACCCATACTGGCGCCGCAGGGGACCACTGGATAGCTGGAACCTGAGGGGCAGTGGCCCTTAGAATTGGAGGTGAACCTGATGCTCTTTCTTTGGCTCCACCCTATAATTGATATAGCGAGACGACCCCTGAGCTGCTGATTCGGGTAGCCTATCAGACTCTTCAAGGTCCAAAAGGTCATCATAAAAGGCCTTGTTATCAGTGGTTATGCAGGCCTGTGCATCCCCCAAAATATCTTGTCCTATGAGGTTGGCAGATAACTCTGCCGCCACCAAGGGTCGCACCTCCCCTTTAGCTCCATTTGCATCCTGCCAGGTGAGCCATTCTCGAATCTCCTCTGATGGGGTGTACCCTCCAACACCTAGGAATCAGGGCACAGAAACTAGGTGCCAGCGTGATGGGACGTCCTCCTTTCTAAGAATGGTCCTATCAGCTAATGTGTCCACTAGGCAGCTAAACCTCCTGCCATCTATTTCAAGATCCATCTTGGCCTTACACCAGGGATAATAGGGACTGTCCAATTCGCCATAGGTTTTTCTCCTCTCCTGATCCCTCCTCCAGGGCATTGTAAATGTAGCTGATCATGGGGAAGTCCTCCTTTTGTCAACGAGTTTGGAGGCTGCCCTGCACTTAGTTTAAAGGATTTCCTTTAATATCAAATCTGGATTTACAATCCTTCTGCCAATGGAACTCTTTGTGACACCAGGGACAGGGCACAGATGGGGGTCTTTTTGATACCCCACCTCCAAGCTTAGGCCGGTTATCTCACTGAGGACATTTTTTTGTAATATGGCCTGTCTGGCCACAGACAAAACATGGGCTATTCCTCTAGGCCCCACTGTTACCTGCTGTCCCAGATTAAGTGAATTAAATGCCTGGGTTATGGCATGGGTCAGAGTCTCTGTTTGCATCTGTAAGACAGCAGCCATGGCTTTGGTTTGCCCCCTCTGGGTTCCCACCTCCTTGGAGGCAATTATCCATTGTCCCATGGACCTGTCCTAAAGGCCATCATAGGCTATCTTGTGATCAGCATCCGTTCCATCCCATACCAGTTTAGTGAATTACTCCCTAATGGGCCTGGGGGTAATTTTCATTTCAAGCTCTTCTCTACTCTGTCTATAAATTCATAGTGGGGTTAACCAGGCTTTTGATTAATCCCTGCAAGGGGGGATTCAGTAGGCCCCTCGTCCAATTTTCTCCAAGCATTTACTCCTATGACCCTGACCTGTTCTGTATATGAGACTGGAATGCCCGACTGTTGCTCCCCTGTGGCATAGCGGTCACTTGATCCAGTTAGCAACCTAAAAGTAATGGGGACCGGTGGGTTGGCACTTGCATTCCTCTCAGCCTGTATTCTGCATTCCTCCTTAAGGAGGGCACACCATTTAATATATATATAAGACTAGGAAGGGCTGCTTTGACGAGGTCCAGCCAATCCTTTGTAGTGCACTGCTTATGAGCCAAGACTTGGAGGAGAGTATCTACCCAGGGTGATCCCAGGCCATCCTCAGCCTTTAAATCCTTCTCCTTCCAGGGATACCAGGGATCAGGGTGAGTGCCTCCTGGATTTACATTAATAGGATACACTTCCCTCCGTGGCCTCACAGAAGCCTCCTGAGTGGGGCCAGGATCCTGGAAATGGGGATGGTTTTCATGGGTCTCAGGAAGCCCTGAAGCTGGCCAGGGCAAGCCCGAGGTGCCGCTTGTTAATTTGATGCTTTTGGTTTCACTTCTGTTGCATTTCTGCATTCTTCCTCAAACTCTTCCCATGATTCCCATGCTGGGGTTTCTGAAGGCTAGTCAGGAGGTGGCACCGAGGGCTTAGGGCTCTTGGGCCGAAAGCATGCCTTTAAGGCCGAAATAATAGGGTAGAACTCCAGCAGCGGATGAACCAACAATTGAACCTCCCTTTGTTGAGCTAGACATTCCACATGTTCCCATGCATCCCCAGTAAAAAGTTTAGACCCAAGTAGCCAGGGAGCCAAATGAACAGCCTCTGCCCAAACCTTTTGAGCTACTGGATCTGACAGATCCAATCCCCTGCTTTTAAGCATATCTCTCAGCGCTTTAAGGGCCAGGTCCTCAGACTTATTGATTGCGTTACCCATCTTTCGGGTCTCGCTTACCCCAAGCATCTCGATTGGCCACAATCTGTTATTTTTCTTTCTTTCTTTTCTTCTTTTCCCCTTCCTTTGAGTGCCACACTGGGTGCCAGATGCAGGGGGTTCAAGCTAGCGACACCCACACAGTGATGATTGGGGATGAGTAAGCGAGCCATTCACCAGCCCACACTGCCTCCAGTACCAGGGACAATCAGACTCAATGGGGAGCCTAGTCAAGCAAGGACTCATTTATTGCAGGTGTTACAGAGTGTATAAAGGCACCTGGAAATCCTCCCTCCCCCCTCGAGGGTGTATATAAAGGATGGTCACGCGCTGATCATGCACTCCTCAGCAGTGTGGAAGTATCCTTCAGACTTTTTAAACAAGTCAGGCCGTGCCCCAGTAACTTCCTCTCGGACCTCTGCAAGGTGGGGCCTTTAGGTCCCCACACTTGATCCCGCTGGACCAGTCCCTACTCTCCCTCCAAAAACTTTTAGAGAATAGACAACATCCATGGTATGTCCAACACCTCCGCTCCCATACAGGCTTACTGGGGGCCCTGGCCAAGGGCAATGCCTTGGCTGATTGTTCCATTATGTTGATTCATAGCCCCCCACTCCTAGACAGGCAAGTGAGCCTGTTTCATACATCTGTGGGTGTGCTCCATCACCTTTACCCTGACATCCCCAAAGTCACCTGTAAACATTTAGTGCACACCCATAAGTCATGTGCACCTGTTGCTCCCCCTTGACCCACTCCAGCCTAATGGCACTCTCCCAAGGGGGCTCATTCCTAACTCTCTTTGGCAAAGGGATGTCACTCATGTCCCTTCCTTCAGACGGCTTAAATACATCCACCACATCATAGATACATGCTCTGGTCTTCAGTATGCTGCAGCCCTGTCCGGAGAAAAGGCTAAACACTCCATCCTAGCCCTTAAACAGGCCATGCTGATTATGGAAGTCCCATGGCAAATAAAGACCAATAACTGGCCATGCTATGCCAGCGCCACCTTTGCTGACTTCTGCTCCTCCTGGTATATCAAACATATTACCAGCATCCCGTACAACCCTCAGGACCAGGGCATTATTGAGAGGTCCCACTGTACCCTCAAAGCTCAACTACAAAAGGAAGGGGGAGTAAAAACCCCACAAGTTAAAAACCACGCATGAAGCCTTAACAGGAGCCCTATTCACCCTAAATGCCTTAACTTTTGATGACCAGGGCCTTTAAACACTGGGGCTCCTTTTCAGCCCCAACACCTCTCCCCCTGGTCCATTGGAAGGACCCTCTACTGGCCACTGGAAGGGACCTCACCTGCTACTAACCCAGGGTTGAGGATTTGCTTGTGTCTTCCCAGAAAATTCCTGGACCTCAGTGTGAATTCTGGCCCACAATGTCCAACCTGTCCTGGAAGCAGACTGACCCACAGACCAAGCAGATGGTGAAGCTGACTATTGAAGACCGTCCACACAGAGGGGGACCAGAACACACCAGATGATGGCAAGCCCAGCTACCAGCCCATGCAGTGACTTGGGGGGACATTAAAAACTTGGTCAACCAGGCCCAGGCCATGGCCCCCAACCCAGAACCAGGGGCCAGGACTCTGTTTTTATTGATGTGTGCCATAATTACTGCCAGCTCTCAGGCGTGGACAGAAATACTCTGGGCAGTGCTACCCCACTCCCCATCCTGGTCCTCGTGGGATGGAATGCCACACAATTATTAGTGATATTTTCCTCAAACATCTCCACTAGTATCTCCTCCTGGCCTGGTACAGCCACTGCCAGGCCTTGGAACAAGACCTTTGGACAGTTAGACTGTGACATAAAATTCAGAATAGGGGGTAACTGTTTGCTAGACAGGGACGAGAGTTGGGCCACTCTTAAATACCCCAGGATGGTGGACTTTAGAGTGACCCCCAGCATGGCTTGGGGCCTTCTGGCACTGCCCAGCATGGGCGCCTCACCACCCTCATCCTCCGACATCTTTGAGGGCATCTTCCTTGGTTTCAATGGCACCCTACCCACAGCTGACTTCATCCTGACCCATAATGGGACCTGGGCTTTCCCGGGAGGTCACTGGTGCTACTTTGTCCAGTCTATCCTTCCCTCCTCTCCCAATCCCTTCCCCCCTGTAGGAAAGACTGTTTGGTGGCAGGACTATGTACCACCCCATATCCTCTTTCATTGACTAAGAACAGTGTGGTTTGGGTTCACCTCTCCCCAACCCAAATCCATCACCCAGAACCCGCCCCCACAGTTCTACCTCGTTGGGATGGTTTTGGGGGCCTTAGCCTGCCTCACCCTTACCCCATTCATGTTTTTATGCAGAGGGGCCCAATATATTGGAACCTACACCTACTCAGGGGATGGGTTCACCACCCCTCCAATTTACAAATAGAATCAACACTTAGAGTCCAAGCACCTGCCTGCCTCAAACCTCCCTTTTCCTTTGTAGTCAATAACAACAGTAGCTTTAATTGCTCCCACTCTCTTGCCATCTCACCAACTGCTGGCAGGGCTAGAATACATATGCACTGTTGATAAGGCAACCTCCACTACTCTGGATCCCCATGAACACTACTGATTAGCAAGGGCTACAATCCCTTCAAATTACCCACCAATTCAAAAGAGAAATTGGCATGGTTGTGGCCATTGTAACAGCCACTAAGACAGCCCTAGCCTCTGCTGCCACCTCTATTGTTAGCATGACACAGTCAGTCCACATGGCAGCTACAGTCAATTCACTGGCCATGCCATCAGCCATAGCCTTTCAAACCCAAAACGCCCTCAATGGTATGCTCAATGTGCAATAATGAATTTCAACAATAAACCAACTTATTATTAGAAGTAAGTTTGCTCTGGGATACCATGAGTCTCCAGTGTGACCAGTGCTACCCTGCAATTTGTGCAACAACCCATAATGTTAAAAATCATACCCAGGTGCAGGAGATCCTCAGACAGTGTTTGCTTACCATTTGGGATAATAACTTACTGAATTTTGTAGCACAACTGACTAGGGACATCATGTGGCTTAAAAACACCTGCATATCCCCCATAGTTGCAAAAGACCTATGGAAACAAATACACAACAGGTTTCAAGCCTTTTTCTTCCCCGCTAACTTAATCTATGGGCTATCCTGTTTGCTGTTTTCTGTATTGTTTTGACAGTGTTTAGTGCCTGGTTTCTTGTGTAAGCTGTACTCAGGCCCTACTACTTGAGGTCTGCCATGCTCAAGTACAAAAGGAAGGGGGGAGTCCTAGCTTGGGGATTTACTTGGCAGCCTTGGTAAAGGCACAATGACCCCACAGGATCATCATCTAAAGACTTGTGATCACATTCCAAGGTGGCCTGATCCTTGCCCCATGTTGCCCCACCCAGTGAATTCCCCATTTCTTTTTTCTCACTGCACAAAGCCTGCCCAGTCCCTCGTGGTGTGGTCTCAGTGACGGTTGGCCTCACCTTTAAGGTGATTGGCTATGGTGGCACTCATGGAGCCTGGTGATTGGTACCTATTCCGTATAAAGCCTGCTACACTTCCTAATAAACTTTAGATCTGCATCACAGAACCTGGTTTCCGGTGTCTGCATGTCATCTGACTGATGCTGTCGCCTCATGCCCCAATCCCCAAGGACCCCTGATATTGCAACAGAGTGGAGACAAAATTAATGCATGCCTCACTTCTCACCAGTAAAGCTTCCTTGTACAACAGAGTGTGGTGCACATAGAAGGTCACAACTACCCAAGAATAAGAAATTGGAGAGTGTACATCCCTGGATAGGACTCCTGTATGGAACCTCACCCACCATAGCTTAGGGACCATTGCTGAAGAGCGGGGCAGAAAGATTGTAAGAGCCAGGGCTGGTTCATGAATACAGGGAAGCAGTGGCTTTCAGTACACTGGAAGCTTGCACAAATGAATTTATGGCAATGGTGTCACTGAGCACAGGACCCATGCCAATTTAACTAAGGGCCCAGAGGGGAGGAGAGAGATGGGTGGCAGGATGGTCCAATACTGAGAGCTGTTGGAGGCTGGTTACTGCTGAGTTGGGGAGAGTATGCCTTGCACACAATCTCTGAATGAACTGACTGGACTCCAGTTGATGAATTTGTACTGAAGGGCATCTGGGTGTAAATGCTTGACTGGCTAGGACTTACCATGTATGGTGAAGTGCATAGGATCTGTGGGGCGATGGAAGAGGCATGGATGGGGGAAAGGAGTCTGGGTTTGATTGAGAACTGTCTTAGGAGAATATAGAGGCTCAGTAAAAAAAAATTTTTTTTAAATGTGCATCCATGTCATACAAAGCCTGTGAAGGACAGAAGAGGGTGTTGGATCCCATGTAACTGGACTTATAGGTGGTTGTTAGCCACCACATGGGTGCTGGGATTTGATTCTGGGTCTTCTGTAAGAACAACTAATGCTCTTTACTCCTGACACATCTCACCAGGTCCTGTTCATTTTTTTTATTAGTGTAAATTAATTGCACAGAAGAATGAGTTCCCTCATGACATTTTCACATACGCAAACAACACACTTTTACCATGTTACTTTCTACAACGCTCTATTTCCCTATATTTTCTTATCTCTTTTGCTCACCCAGATAACTTCCTGGCACCCTTTAATTTCAGGCATTTTCCCTGTAACTGGGCTATTTCATTTAACAAGATGCCTTTCATAAATATTCCTAAAACAGCATAGTTTGACCAGGTTTTATAGCTCATATTTTACTGATTTTTTCCCAGTTTCATATATTATAATTTGATGGTATTTAGATCCCTTCCCCTATCTGCATCTCCCCTCACTGCTCCTCACCCAATTTAATGTAATCTAACATATACATTTATACTAATTTGTGTCCCTTAATGTCCTTCATTGTGGATCCATCCACTGGAGCCTGGTTAATCTACCAATAGTCCCGTTATTAAAAGAGACTTTCTATGACCCTCCCAGCAGCCATCTGTTGACACAATTTCCTTAGCAGGTTTTGGAGCTTATTTCCTCATGTCTCTGGTGGGATTTTTTTCTGGTTTGAATAGCTCATATTTTAAAGAATGTTGTATTTTGGGATTTCAAATTTGTTTTTGATTATTTCAAGTTAGTTTTTTAAATGGTATGAGATAATAATGTAATTCCATTGTTTATTATATTTGACAAGGTCTCCCTAACCACAGCCCGTCTGGAAGTCACAATATGAACTGGGGTGGCCTCAGTCTCACAGAGATCCACCTGCTTCTGCCTCGCGAGGGCTGGGATTAAAGACACACTCCAGCAGGCCTGGGGGTTCCATTTATTTTATTAAGGCACATTGCATGAACTTTTATGTATATACACTCAATGGGGTGATTACTATAGTGAAACAAATCAATGTATTCATCACCTTATTATAAACAGTTTTTTTCCTATATACTCTTCCCTTTTTATATATATATATATATATATATATATGGAGAGATAGATAGATAGATAGATAGATAGATAGATATCTTCCTAAACATTGTGGTAAAACATGATGCTCTTCTGTGAATGAAGGAACTGTGAAATAGTTTTCCCATGACTTTAAAAATATGCTTCATAAATTAAGCTGTAACCTTGAGCATGTATGCCTGGAGAGTCTTGTCTCATGAGAATGTGTATGCAAGAATGGTTGCTGAGGAGTTATCTCCAAAATTCTGGTGTCCCCTAGTTTCTCAGGAGGCACTATCTTCTCTCAAGGAGGCATACTATGGTGATAATGCTATCTTGCTCATGTTTTACTGAATTACTATATTCTTTCCACTTTATTGTTATCCATTGTTTCATAAATATTCAGCTGTAACTCTAATGAGTATGAGTATATTAGCAGAGTTGCCTGGGCTTTTCTCATTTGTGCGTGAATGAAGAAATAAGAATAAGAAATAAAACCACACAAGTCCCTGGTCTTTTTTCAGTTCGGTAAAAATACAATCAGGTCCCCTGGTGGCGCTGGAACAGTGATCTGAACTTCAGGGCAGAGACCCTTACTAGTTTGTTTGAGAGGTAGGGAACCCAGAAAATCATAGGTAGGTACACTCTAAGATGCCAAGGCCACAAAATATTAGAATGGGACAATCTAAAACTAAGGCCATTTGGCTGCAGAATTATCTGAAATGTTTGTGAGCCCTTTTAAAAGCATGCTGTGTTAAAGCATGGAAACCAGCAATCCCATACCGTGAGATAAAACAGGGAACTTAAGAACCCTGTGTTGATTTTGTTGCTATGTTACAGGACATGTTATAAAAAAAACTGTTTCCCTGGATGATGTTTCAGATATACTGTTAAAAATGTTGGCTTTTTCCCACTTAAGTTGCCCCCATTTCCCCCCTTTCTCCCTTACTAATACCCTTCTCCTATGGTCCTACCTCTCTTGAGCTCCTTCTTTCCATTTATCCCCTAGGTTCCTTGTATACTCTTCCA
>NW_008337142.1:1937207-1948061 GCF_000622305.1 Nannospalax galili | reverse complement strand
AGGTCTGTTTCCTACTGTTCTTCTCTTTCAGATTATTTCTTTTCCTTTACTTCCCTGTTTCCTTTCCATTATCCTGGTTCCTGTAGTTATGTATGGTTGCATACTTATTTATCAGAGCCTGGTTCTAGGAACCACATATGAGGGAGAACATATGTCTTTAAGGGTTCTCCACACTGCTTTCCATAGGGGTTGAACCAGTTTTCAGCTCCACCACCAGTGGATGAATGTTTCCCTTTCCCCATATCCTCTCCAACATTTGGTATCATTTGTTTTCTTGATCTTAGCCAGTCTGACTGGAGTAACGTGAAATCTTAAAGTGGCTTTAATTTGCATTTCCCAAATTATTAGTGATGTTTAACATCTGTTCTCCACACTGCTTTCCATAGGGGTTGAACCAGTTTTCAGCTCCACCACCAGTGGATGAATGTTTCCCTTTCCCCATATCCTCTCCAACATTTGGTATCATTTGTTTTCTTGATCTTAGCCAGTCTGACTGGAGTAACGTGAAATCTTAAAGTGGCTTTAATTTGCATTTCCCAAATTATTAGTGATGTTTAACATCTTTTAAGATGTTTCATCAGGAGAGATAAATGATGCCTAGCTAGTTTTGAAACACAGAGGGAACCATATAACTCCTACAACTCATTATACATAGCAAATGAAGAAATATATGTCTAGGTAAGGTTTATCTGAGAACAACTGGTCTTTGCCCAAGATTTATCTACATGACACACAGTAATTAAAAATACCAGACTGGTGGAACTTACATTCTTGACCAGACTGGTGGAACTAACCTTCTTGGATGTTTAACAAACATACTTTGAGGCCTATACTAATTTGGTCAGAGGGACATAAAGGATAGTTTTTACTCCTTGCCCTCCTAGGTCAACTAGTTCCAGGGGACTATGAGCATCTCTCAAAATTTCCTAACATGGTGGTGGGTCACCTATCCTCTTGATCAAGGAGGCCAAGGAGACACTACCAGATAGACTTGAACCAATGTCCAGTCTACAACAAGGAGGGTCAACACAGAGGAACTTTCCTCCATGCTTCCAAGTGAAGCCAACCATGGCTGAGCAGGACTTTTGACTACCTTCACATAGGCAGAACTGGTAAAAGAAAGGAGCCATGTGACCCCTGAGGAACAGATCCTCACACGACCTTAAGAGTAAAAATAAATTGGTATGGCCTTAAACACCCAAAAGGAAAGTGTAACCAAATATTAAAGGGGCCAATATAATTTCATAAGAGTCCATATGTATAGCCAAAGGCTACATAACAAGCAACAATGCCAGACAGGCGATAACTTCTTTTGAGTTGTTGGCCAGGGTGGCCAAAGGGATTCTGTGATAGCAACCCAGCATAGAACTGGGAAAATGAACAGCAGACCCCAATGTTATCCAAAGGAATGTTGACAACTGAATACTGCCAGATGAGGAACAGATGACCCTCCTAAAACAAAGACCTCTAGATAGGCTGACTAGAGTCACCAGAAGGGCAAATAATGAGGAATGGCTGGGGGTACCGACAACACAGCAGACAGTAGTAGGGATATCAGAATATAAGGGCTCTAGTCGGGGGAGGGAGGCTATGGGAGGGTGCTATCTGGGAAGTGGTGTAAAAAAAATAAAATTTTTTTAAAAAGTTGGCTTTTTATAATGCTAATACCGAGTTCAAATAGGTGTATCACCCTATCAGGGTTGCTCTTAGGAGTTTAAAAGATTAGTTTTGACCTTGCAGTGACATTGGATCCCCTTATTATAATGCTAATTTCTTAGCTATGGTCCTAAGGAGTGAAACAAAAGGAACACAGTGATTTAGATGCAATAAAAAGAGGGTATTTAAAAAATGTTTAAAAAGCAAGCTAAAAGCTAGGGCCTCTATGGCCCAGCTTCCCCAAGAATAGCGTATAGATATACAAAAGACTTTGGGCTAATCAATGGTGTTCTAAATTTAACAAATATGGCAGTCCTATTGTTAATGCTACTTCAGGAAACTACCATCCAGGCCCAACCCTGGGTCCATGAAAACACTACTAGCTTTGTGTGCTGGATAGCTTTAGTGTCAATTTGACACACCTGGGTTGAGGGACCCTCAATTGGGGAATTTCCTCTATTGGACTGGCCTGTGGCCATGTCTGAAGGGCATCTTCTTGATGAGTGATGGAGGGCCCAGCCCACTGTGGGTGGTACCAACCCCGGGCAGGTGGGCCTGTGTTGCATAAGAAAGCAGGCTGAGCAGGGGCCAGGGGAGCAAGCCAGTAAGCAGCATTCCTCCATGGCCTGTGCTCCAGCTCCTGCTTCCAGGTTCCTGCCCTGAGTTCCTACCTTGGGCTCCCTGATGAACTACAACCTGGAGAGGTAAGCTGAATAAACCCTTTCCTCCCCAAGTTGGTAGTGGTCAGAATGTTTTGTCACAGCAATGGAGAAACAAACTAGGACACTTTGTGAACTATATTATTCATATCACAACATAGTTTATAAAACTACAGTATTAGAATAAATCTTATGGAATACCTGATATATACAAAAAGTTGTTCTATGGATTATATGTGGGTGACCTAGAAATATTCTTGATTATCTAATAAGGATGAAAAAATATTATCCTTTCCCTGAGCTACATAATTTGATTATGTTAGTTGACATTATAGATACAGAACAAACATGTAAGCACTCTGCATCCCTGGAATGTAAAAGGTTTGATAATCATCTAGGATTAGGTGTTCAAAGTAGATTATAAATGAAAGAACAGAAAAATTTAAGTAAAAAAAAAAATTCCATACCTTAAATGTAATGCTATTTTATAGTTGCGTTTAGTTTTTTTTTAATTTGTCAAGAACTCGTGACATATTTTTGTAAAACAGGAAAGAATTACACAAAGAATGATTGTGTTTATATTACGTTATATAATTTAGATTAATAGGTGACAGGATTCAGAGCATTTTTATTGCAAGGAGTGGATAAATATCTGATTATAACTAATTTTTTTACTATAACTAATTTAAGTAGCTAGTCTTATAGCTATACAATGTATAAATGTTCAAAGGTATTTCATTGTAACTCATAAAGTATTCATATTTTAATTATATTTTTCATTATTCTTGAAAACTATGTTCAAGTGTACTCCTTCCTTCCTTCCTTCCTTCCTTCCTTCCTTCCTTTTGTGACAAAGTCACTGCATTAGTCACTTTTCTCTTGCTGTGATAGAAACACTGACCAAAACAACTTATAAAATGAAGAGCTTATTTGTGCTTATGGTTCCAGGGGAATTACAGTCTGTCTCGGCAGGGAGGCATGGAGGCAAAGGTGGCTGGAGGAGGAGCAGCAGAAGCTAATAGGCTCTACATCTTCCAGCAGGTACAGAAAACAAGAGAGCAACTGGAGATCCTGTGAGGCTTAAGAACTCTCTACACCTACCCCCAGTGATGAGCTAGCCTTGAATTTCTTATGAAGTTAAGGATTGCCTAGATGTCACAGAGGTCAACTCTTCTCTGTCTCTACATCTGGAGTAATGGGTGCCACCACCTCCAGCCCTGTTTTCTTTTTCTGATAACACACCAAGTCCAATTTTGACTGTACTTTTTAACCTGTAAATAAAAAGAACTCTCTACACCTACCCCCAGTGATGAGCTAGCCTTGAATTTCTTATGAAGTTAAGGATTGCCTAGATGTCACAGAGGTCAACTCTTCTCTGTCTCTACATCTGGAGTAATGGGTGCCACCACCTCCAGCCCTGTTTTCTTTTTCTGATAACACACCAAGTCCAATTTTGACTGTACTTTTTAACCTGTAAATAAAAATAACATATAATAAATATAATTTTATAAGATTTATGAGAAATAGAAAATGGAAGCGAAATAAAACAAATTATATATAAAAGGAGTCTTAATTAACTGAAGAAATTTAAATTCATTTGAGGGAACAGAAATGATAGTGCTACTTTGATATAAAGTTTGGGAGTTTCTATTCAATGAAGCATACTTACCATATGAAGAAATACTACAAATCCTAGATGTTTATTCAAATGAAACTAAACCTTGGCTTACACTAAAATATTAGCCACTAATTAAAGTTGATTCATTCATGACCATTAAACACTGGAATCTGAAATACGACCTGATACAGGAAATGGCAAAAACATAAGGAGAGTTGATACTGAAGAGTGCAAGTCCACAATAAAAGGAGAGCATCACTGCAGTGCTCACAAGAAGCCAGGCAGACCTATATCATTTATGCTAAGGAGATATGACGTTAATCCAAGACCACATGTTCTAGAATGCTAGTGAAAGACATTTATGAAAAGGCAAATGATGTGGAAATGTTGTTACTGGTTGTTACTGGTTGGTGAGTATGGGAGAAAAGTTGACTACAAAGAAGCTGAGGAAAGAAGTTAAGATAATTTAAAGAATTGTCATATAGACTCATCTATTAGTAATTTACAAAACACATGCACATACTCAAAACATTGTACTTGGTCCTCAAAGGAAATTTGTTTCTTCCCCAGAAGGAAAAGAAGAAGAGGAGCTGTGGCTGATCTTACGGGATGGCATCCCCTGAGAGTCCCATTTCTTCATAATGCTCTTCTGGCTCCTGCACAGTAATTCATGAAATACAACATGACTCTAGGTGAGTTCTCATTTCAGGAAGAAGCTCGAATCCTAGTCTCTTGATCATCCTCAATTCCTGTCAATAGTGAGGAGTTCCAATGAGCCTGCAAATTTAAATATGATAATAATTTATACATTTGCTTTAACTTTCAAAGTAATGGCTACTGGATATTTATTTACTTTATTCTGTCTATTATGTGGAAGAGGTAAACTTCTTATGCTTATTTTGTAGTTTAAGAGGAGATTAGTAACTCTTCCAAGGACCTTCCCTTCTGGACTGTGAAGCCTTGGAACCATTGATCATTACAACAGTTAGAGAACCCTCCTAAGGCCTAATTGATGACTAATCTATGGCTTAATTTCTGACTTCAAGGTCACTTCTCAGTTCTACTGCATATTTTCAAGGAACAAAATAAGATGATATATTCAATATATAGTTTTACTGAAAATTTTAATCCATGCCAAAGCACTGAGGCAGCTATATTTAATATGACATATGAAGCACAGAAAATGGACACTTTGAAAACTTTTAAAATTTATTTATTTTAATTTTATGTGTATAAGTGTTTTGCCTGAACATATGCAGAATGCCCATGTACAGCAGAAGAAGGCCTTTGATTTCCCAGAACTATAGTTACTGGTTTGTTTTCCAGCGTTTGGGTGCTGAGCACCAAACTCAGGTACTATGCAAGAACAGCCAGTGAGTGCCCTTAATTTCTGAGCCAGCTCTCCAGCACCTGAAAAACTTTTCTTAAAAAATGAAGTGAGGGTCTCAAGAGATGGTTCAGTTAAAGCATTTGATGTTCTTTAAATGACCCATTTCCCACTATGTTGGGCAGCTCACAATCTCCTGTAACTCCAAGGATAGATCTGACACCTTTTTCTGGGCTTCATGGGTACTTGCACAGATGCAGTGCATACATATACACCCATAAATATAAAAAAATAAAAATACTGATGGGAAACATGGCTGTAAATGTCAAAAATTCCATCAGTAGGGAGATACATATTTTTTCAGAAGTAGCATTTCGATAACAACAACAATAAAAAAGGGTTGGCAGAAATCAAAGTATATGTAGTAATCTGGCTTATTAGGCTGGGCTTTATTCTGTTAGCTTGACATTGGAGATAAATGTAAAAATCAAACAGTAGAATGAGCTCTATTTGAGCTACAGAAGAAACAAAAGAAACTTGAAAGTTCCAACTCTTTTCTACTGCTTTCCCAATACCTTTATTCTTATCATTTTAACACCTCTGTACATCCTAACAGTGCTGTAGCTGAAAGCACAGACTACAGAGTAGATGCAACTGGAATTTAAACTACTCTTCTTCATCATTGGATATGTAATTGTGGAACATTTAAAACTTCCAAAATACTCATTTTCCTTAAAGGTAAAATAAAAATATCTACACGTGTTTGCCCCTCTCTCTCTCTCTCTCTCTCTTTCTCTCTTGCACACACTTATATGGAGATCCCTTGGTACTGCAGTGTACCAAGTACATGATGATTATTTCTGTGTATCAGCTTAGTAAACACAATGCCTTCAGAGTGTTGGTTTGTAAATTTTAATGAGTAAGATTGTAGGGAGTGTTTCACCTTGCACAGCTGCCATCTAAAGACTTCTTATTTAAACAAAAATCATGAAAATACTGTTCTTACATAAGAATAGATTCAAATGAATTCTTAATTTTTAAAATTTCATTTTTTAGGGGCTGGAGAGGTGGTTCAGTGGTTAAGAGCACTGACTGCTCTTGAAGAGGATCCGGGTTTGATTCCCAACACCCACATGGCAGCTACGAATTATCCTCAGAGGGAATCTGAAGCCCTCTTCTGACCTTCATGGGCATTGCATGACACGGGTGCACTTACATCCATGCAGGCAATACACTCATAACCATAAGGTAAAAATAATAAATAAAATATTAAAATTTTATTTTTTGACAAACAACAATTAAATTATTGATACTTGGTTCAATGTGATATTTTAATACATCCTTACAATATGGAGTTTCCCGCATAAATAGTCTATAGATTAAAGTCAATTTGTACAATATGGACTTTCCATAAATTCAATGTTTGAACATGGAGAGTTACTATTGAGAAAAATGAATTCATATGAAAAATGGAGACTATATATAAGCTACATATATGAATTTCAAGAGCCCATTTATCCTTAAATTCCACTAGATACCTCACAATTATTTCACTCTGAAACTCAAACCAGATTTTAGACAAATTAAAACAAATAGCAACTAAATTGAGCTAAAACAATGTAATTCATATATGAAAATAAGCATTTTATTTGGTAACAAGACCACTTGTATCTGAATATTTGTTTGCTATTAGCATTTCTATTCACATGAATAAATTACTTATGAAAGTAAATTAACTTACGGATGACAATTTAAATGGCAGCAAACACCATGACCTAAATTTTGTGATTAAGCTGAATATGAACAGGAATGTGAAATATATGTTGTTGCTTTAATGAAAAGCATGCACATGATTCACAAATATTTCAACTTTAGGACAATGTCCTTCAACATTTATCAACACTAACATTATTATTACAGAGCATTTATTACCAATATTATGCAAGCATTTCAATTTTAGGAAAATGTCTATTCTGCAACATTTATTGACATTATTTCTCTTCATTACAGGGCATCTCCTGATTCCCAAATAACACTGATGGAAAATAGAACAGAGGTGACAGAGTTCATCCTCCTGGGACTAACCAATATCCCAGAACTGCAGGTTCCTCTCTTTATCTTAATCACTCTCATCCACTCCATCACTGTGGTTGGAAACCTGGGGATGATTGTGCTGATTTTCTTGGACTCTCGGCTCCACACTCCCATGTTCTTTTTCCTCAGTAACCTGTCTTTTGCGGACTTTGCCTACTCCTCAGTTGTCACTCCCACAGTCATGGCTGGGCTCCTTATAGGAGAAATGCTTATCTCCTACAATGCATGTGCTACTCAGATGTTCTTTTTTGCATCTTTTGCCACAATGGAAAATTACCTCTTGGCTGCAATGGCCTATGATCGCTACAAAGCAGTGTGTAAACCCCTGCATTATGCCACCACCATAACTCCAACTGTATGTACATGTCTGGTCATGGGTTGTCATGTCGGTGGTTTCCTAAATGCTGCCATTCACATTGGTGAAACATTTAGTCTCTCTTTCTGTTCATCCAATGTGGTCCATCACTTTCTTTGTGATGTTCCTGCAGTCATGGCTCTATCTTGCTCTGACAGACATTTTAATGAGCTGGTTCTTGTTTATGTAGCCACTTTCAATGTCTGCTTTTCCCTTGTAGTAATTTCAACATCCTACCTATTGGTATTTATCAACATCCTAAAGATACACTCGGCAACAGGATACCAGAAAGCTTTGTCCACCTGTGGCTCCCACCTCATTACTGTCTCCATTTTCTATGGGACAATCATTTTCATGTACCTACAGCCCAGCTCCAGTCACTCCATGGACACTGATAAAATTGCATCCGTGTTCTACACTATGGTTATCCCCATGCTGAATCCTCTGATTTATAGTCTGAGGAACAAGGAGGTTAAAAGTGCATTCAAAAAGATTGTTTTGGGGGTGAAATTGTCTTTAAAATTTTAAATTTAACATTGTGGGTTGAAAAATATCCTAACTTCAAGTCTTTCACTGCTTCATGTTCTGAATCCCATTTAAGATCCTCCAAAAGTTTCTAAAGTAATAAATTTACTTCTTCACAAGTTTGCTTTATTGTCTCCAGAAACATAATGTGGGACCAGGAACCATAAACCATCTTGGATCTTACAGGCCAAAAGTTTATTAAAGCTGTTTGACTATTTTCATCATGCTACATGCATTTTTTTGAGGTCTACCAAACACATGTTCAAAAATGCTTGTAAAACAATGGCATTATTGAGCTCATTAGCATAACTTTATATATGTTCAAAAGTATATACAGATAAGTGTGAGAAATTTCTTTACATAAATTAATGTGGCTAATGTTTGATAAGAATTATTTAGGAATTAAATGGGGTAATTAAAGATTAACTTCTGTCTAATATTGTTTGGTCATTTATTTCCATTTTTCCAGCCCTAATTTGACAGTGAAAGTCATAACCTTTCAAATGAAATTAGTTGCTGTCTAAATTGGCACATTGTATCTAGAGAGTAATAAATATTGCATCATACATGATAGTATTTCTTTATTAACTGGTTAATTTTATAAAACAACGGTTTTATTTTGGAAATTTCACAGAATTAAATAGTAATGCAATGGGGAGAAAGAGGGTCCCCCAGAGGGTTCTTAGTGTCATTCATAAAAGAATATAAGAATAGGCCTAAACAGATGCTTTTACGATTTTATTAGAATTTAAAACCTAATATCTTCAGGGCAGGTGAGCTGGTAATCTTGGCAGCTACCTTGAGGAGGAGAATGGAGGGGAGAAGGAAAGAAAGCCATGAAGCCATGCAGGTTTAGAGCCTGTATGTGGTTCTGCCACATGGCTGGGAGAAGGAAGCTTTAGAGAAAATGTGAAGGAGTACAAGATTGTTGGGGTAGCCCAAAGCCTTAAAGAAAGCATGTTTAGAAAGAAAGCCATGCAGAAGAAAAGGAGAGATTCTGCTTTTACAATTTAGAAAAGTGGAAAGACTTACAGACTATATGACTCTAGCAGGTCCAGAACTTCTGAACTATGAGGTGTGATTGCAGGCAGAAAAAGTTCACTACCTCATTAATGCACCAGGTATTCTGTCCACCTATTTAGCATAACTTAATGTGAACCTGTCTTCCTAGGGGTGGTGTTATGATCAGATGGTTGACCAGTGAAACTGGAAAGTTGAGTCTTCCAACAGATACACTTGGAGATTTTATAGTCTTGACCAGTTAAACTTATGGGGCTTTTTGCTACTCTAAACAGTAAGAGTATCAGAAAAGAAAAAATTAGAAACTACATTATTTAATGCAGTTGCATCAACTATGAACTTTCACACTATTTTGAACACTCACTGATATAATGCTGTACATTTTGTTATGTAAACACTTTTTTACTTTTCCTTATGCTCATTGACATATATGAGTATAAATAATTTTTTACGAAATACTGGGGTCCTCTATGACCTTTTCATAGATGTATACAATGCACTTTTCCCCCATTCACTGCTCTTCACACTCCTCTCCCTGTACCTCTTCTCACTGTTACCCTGGCCCCTCAGACAGTTCTACTTTACTAGTCTATCATTGTAGTTGAGGTTTATTTCTTCCTGTCACTCCTGTACTCTTTTTCTTTATGTCTTTCACTAATTTTTGTTCTTATTTGTTTCATCACCACTCCAAGCAGGGCCTTTGCAGTTGCTGTGTGGTCTCTGTAGAGTGGACAGACTTAACTTTAGGTCTTTGCTTAAGTGTCATCCTGTAATAAAGTCTTTCATTTATCACCATTATAAAGCAGTCCCTCTCCTGTCACCAAGTAAACTGTCTCCTCACCTTGCCTTCATCTTCATCATCCTATCACTTAATGCATCTATTGGATTTTTTCCTTTGTTCATGCAGTTTTCTTAACTAAAATTTAAAACCTATTACTCTAGTGGTTTATCTCTTTGCATAATTTTCATTTTTTTATTTACTACTTTTTATAATTTTATTGAATTCTTGTGTAATTCATATGCAACACATTAATCATTATTTATTATTTTTATTTGTATTGCATCCATGTGTGCAAGTGCATCTGTGTCATGCATTGCCCATGGAGGTCAGAAGAGGGTGTTATATTCACATGGAACTGAAGTTAGATATGGTTATTAACTGCCATGTGAGTGCTAGGAATAAAATCCTAGTCCTCCATACCCCCATCTCCTGATTTTAAATCCCAAATAGCATTCCAGAGTTGATTCTAATATTTGTTAAATAAATGAATCAAATGATTACATTTTAGGTTACTGTATCAATAAGTTGAGTATTTGAACTATTGATTATTACAGTGCATTATCCATAACATAAACCATTTTGATATACTTCTAGAGAACTTCAAAAGTTGATCTCATTTTTCTCTTCAATGAAATATTTTATCTGTATTTTTTCCAGCTCTGGCCTTGCTCCTTTTGAACATTTTAATTTCCTGGAACTCTCATCACCAAGTATGTTCCTGAAACCCTCTTAAAATTTATGTTTAGAAATAATGTATCATTAATTGTCAAATTATATATAAAATAAATATTCTTTAGTAATCACTAAAAACATTAAAAA